>NW_024738859.1:67500-107500 GCF_018991925.1 Homarus americanus | reverse complement strand
GTGCCTGGCGCTCTCGTCCACCATGTAAATCGATGACAGTTTTCGCTTGGCTGGCGAAGAAACGACGACTCGAGCTAAGATGTGTTGGCGGAAGGAGGAAGTGAGGGGAAGAGCCAGCTGAATGGGGGAGAGGGAAGAGGAGACGAGAGAGAGGGATCAGGAGAGGTGAGAGGGGTAGAGTGGGAGGGGTGAAGGATAATTGATATACTAGATAATAAAGCAAATCAAACTATATAAACACACCACTGTTTATATATATCAACACGCCATTACGTTCAGCACCATTAAATGTGCGTCACGTCAGAACCTTTGGAAGAATATTTTGACGGAGAAGCGAGCCACTATGGTCTTTAATGGTGCTAATGGTTAATGGTGCTAATGGTTAATGGTGCTAATGGTTAATGGTGCTAATGGTTAATGGTGCTAATGGTTAATGGTGCTAATGGTTAATGGTGCTAATGGATAAGGCTCTACCGAAAAAATACTGATGGTTAATGATGCAAATGGTTAATGGAGTAATGGTTAATGCCACTAATGTTTAATTATCCTATTAATGGTGAGGAAAATAGCATGATACATATATCCACCTGCCGTAATTAACTAAAGGTGAACACTGAAGGTCAATTACCTGTTATATGGAACGTTGGGGAGCTTTGTGTGTGTGTGTGTGTGTGTTTACTAACATCAACAATACCTAACCACACACAACAACACACACACACACACACACACAATTCCTCTACCTGGTATTAAAAAACACCCACTTGCCTCCTGGGCAATAGAAGAATGGAAGAGAAAAATACGAGAAGAAAATTTTTAAAAAATGAGAGAATAAAAACAGAAAGAAAAAAAGAAAAAAAAGAAGGTTCGAATGATATATATTTTTATCTAATTTACTAATAAAAATGGGGGTGGGAGTGAAGGGGAAGTGGAGAGAGAGATGGAGAAAAGAGAAGACGCAGACAAACGAAGAGGGAGAGAGAGACACACACAAAGAGAGAAGAGGGACGAAGGAAGAGACGAAGGAAGAGAGGTCGTTCTTACTACACGTGTGACAGACCTTCGTTAAATCAAAATAGTCACCAAGTTTTGAATAAATTCGTTGTGTCGTCGATGTGTTGTTGTGAACGACGGAACGAAGGTAACCATACGAGGGGGAGGGTGGGGGAGGTAAGGGGGGGGTGAGGTAAGGGGGAGGGGGTGAGTAAGGGGGGAAGGGGTGAGGTAAGGGGGTGGACCACCTGGGGTTGGTGAGGAAGGGGGTGAGGTAGGGGGAAGGGGTGAGGTGGAAGAGGTGAGGTAAGGGGAAGGGGTGAGGTAAGGGGGTGGACCACGGGGTTGGAGGTAAGGGGTGAGGTAAGGGGGAAGGGGTGAGGGTAAGGGGAGGGTGGGGGGAGGGTAAGGTGGAATTGGGGTTGGTGAGGTAAGGGGGTGAGGAGGGGGGTGAGGTAAGGGGGGTGAGGTAGGTGGACCACTGGGTAGAGGTAAGGGGGGAGGTAGGGGGAAGGGGTGAGGTAAGGGGTGAGGTAGTGAAGGGTGAGGTAAGGGGGGGGTGGAGGTAAGGGGAAGAGGTGAGGTAAGGGAAGGTGAGGTAAGGGTGGACCACTTGGGGTTGGTGGTAAGGGGGGTGAGTAAGGGGGGTGAGGTAAGGGGGAAGAGGTGAGGTAGGGGGGGAAGGGGTGAGGTAAGGGTGGGACCATTTGGGGTTGGTGAGGTAAGGGGGTGAGGTAAGGGGAAGGGGTGGAGGTGGGGGAAGAGGGGGGGGGGAAGGGGGGAGGTAGGGGTGGACCACTTGGGGTTGGTGAGGTAAGGGGGGTGAGGGGTAAGGGGGGGGGGTGAGGGAGGTGGACCACCTGGGGGTTGGTGAGGTAAGGGGTGAGGAGGGGGGTGGAGGGGGAAGAGGTATAGGGGGGAAGGGGTGAGGTAAGGGGTGGACCACTGGGGTTGGTGGAGGTAAGGGGGGTGAGGTAAGGGGGGTGAGGTAAGGGGGAAGAGGTGAGGTAAGGGGGAAGGGGTGAGGTAAGGGGTGGGACCACTTGGGGTGGGTGAGGTAAGGGGGTGAGGGGGTGAGGTAAGGGGGGAAGGGGTGGTAAGGGGTGGACCAATCTGGGGTTGGGTGGGAGTGTAAGGGGCATGTAAGGGGGAAGGGGTGAGGTAAGGGGGGAAGGGTGAGGTAAGGGGGGGAGGGGTGAGGTAAGGGGGTAGTACTGGGGGTTGGGTGAGGCAAGGTGGGTACTGGGGCTGGAGGGGGTCCAAGAGGGAGGAGGAAAAGGGGTCCAGGGGGTGAAGAGAGGGGGGTAGAGGGGGGGAGGGGTAGGGAGGGGGAGGGGGGCCCTGGTTCAACAAAACACTGGGAACTTCATGAAAAGTTTTGGTTGTTTATTGTCCCATCTTAGCTACTTGTATACACACACACACACACACACACACACACACACACACACACACACACACACACACACACACACATTCTCTGGGGAAATATAACACAATGAGATGACTTAATTGCCACCTGATGGAAATATTTCACCGTGATTTATTTATGAACACAAATGGTTGAGTCTCTATAAAAGTCGCCATATTGTATTTACGGCCTTGGGGAGTTTTTTAAGAGAAATTATGGTTTTGTATTTGTTGTTATACATACATACATACATACATACATACATACATACATACATACACATACATACATACATACATACACACATACACATACATATACAATTTCATTAGAAATACACGTAAATCTTTTTTCTTTAAAGTAGAGGTTAGGTTAGGTTAGGTTAGGGGAAGAAGAAGTTAGGTTAGGTTGAAGCTAGGTTAGGTTAGGTTAGGTTAGGGTGAGAGTGACTGAGGTGAGGTGCCTCACCACCTTATTTTCTCCTGACTCACATTGTCACTTAAATCTCTCACTGGTGGTGTCACTGGGGGTAGTGGTGGTGGTAGAGAGGGTGGGTGGTGATGGTAGAGATGGTGGTGTAGGAGGAGGGTGGTGGTGGTGGTGGATGGTAGAGAGGGTGGTGTGGTGGTGGTGGGATGAGGGTGGTGGTGGTGGTAGAGAGGGTGGTGGTGGTGGTGGTGAGAGAAGGTGGTGGTGGTAGAGAGGGTGGTGGTGGTGGTAGAGAGGGTGGTGGTGGTGGTGGAGAGGGGGTGGGTGGTAGAGAGGGTGGTGGTGGTGGTGGTGGTAGAGAGGGTGGTGGGTGGTGGTAGGAGAGGGTGGTGGTGGTGGTAGAGAGGGTGTGGTGGTGGTGGTAGAGAGGGTGGTAGTGGTGGTGGTAGAGAGTGTTGTCAGTAACAGAAGGTTCACTTAGCAGGACCAATATTTACTGAGACAACAGGTGGCAGTGATCGATAGACGGCAGCTGGTCCTCGGGCGGCCATCATAGGCGGCCACTCTTCTCCTCCTCCTCCTATTCCTCCTCATCACTCTTCCCTCTTCCTCCTTTTTCCCTCCTCTCCTTCTTCTATCAATATTTCAGATACATCATACAATCTCTCTCTCTCTCTCTCTCTCTGACGTGGTTAACAGGGTGGAGGAGACAGACAGGGACAGGTTACCGTAGATCACAAACACGAGATGGACGGTCCTGTCAACTACTGTCCAAGGAAATGGTTATTTGTCGATCCATCCATCAATCTGTCCATTACCTCTCACTCCAGGTAATAGATGGGGAAGAGAGAGAGAGAGAGAGAGAGAGAGAGAGAGAGAGAGAGAGAGAGAGAGTGTGTGTGCAAATATTGTAGAGCAATTGAAGTGTTGAGGGTTGACAGGTGGTGTGTGTCTGTGTGTGTTAGTAGAATGTTTAAGACGACACACACACACACACACACACACACACACACACACACACACACACACACACACACACACAATCAACATGTTAAATGGCGGGTGATGGAATGACTCTCATGGTTTCAATGCAGTTTGCGGTATGTAAAGGATATAAGGCTTATGGGTGGCTGACGGGAAGGAGGGAAGGAAGGGGGAAGGAAGGGAGGAAGGAAGGAAGGAAGGAAGGAGGTGGGGAGGGAGGGAAGGGTGAAAGAAGCTATGAAGGAAGCTAGGGGTGGAGTGAGGAAGGAATGAATGGAGGAAGGGAGGAAGGAGGAATGAAGAAAGGAAGGAAGGAAGATAAGAAGGAAGGAAGGGAGGAAGGTATATCTATTACACCAGGTATATAACCACCAGGACAGGTATATAACTCAGGACAGGTATATAACCACCAGGACAGGTATATAACCACCAGGACAGGCATATAACCACCAGGACAGGTATATAACCACCAGGACAGGCATATAACCACCAGGACAGGTATATAACCACCAGGACAGGTATATAACCACCAGGATAGGTATATAACCACCAGGACAGGTATATAACCACAGACAGGCATAAACACCAGGACAGGCTATAACCACAGGACAGGTATATAACCACCAGGATAGGTATATAACACCAGACAGGTTACACCAGCAGGTATATAACACCAGGACAGGCATATAACCACAGGCAGGTATATAACCCAGGACAGGCATAACCACCAGGACAGGCATATAACCACCAGGACAGGTATATAACCACCAGGACAGGTATATACCCAGTATTAATTAGCCCGAGCGAGTGTCAAGGTGATTAGAGGATATATGAGGAATCCCGGCAGGTGACCTCGGCCTGGGTGCAACAAAGGCCTGGCACTGGCACTCCTGATTATACCACAAAACGAACGGCAGTCGGAGTTCAATTTGGGCTGCCGGCGTGGATTAGCAATGCGGTTAGCCATTGGTGTGTGGGCGAGACGGTCTGTATGGTGCGGTTGGCCAATCATATTCGAGGTAACTGTGCCCTATGATGCGGTTAGCCAATGGTGAATGAGCTACATGTACCGTATAATACAATTGGCCAAATCTTTTGAATGTTGGAGAGAGAGAGAGAGAGAGAGAGAGAGAGAGAGAGAGAGAGAGAGGTCACTACAGTAATCTTCCCTTTCATTGTATGTATGTATGTATGTATGTATGTATGTATGTATGTATGTATGTATGTATGTATATAAACACGTATACCAATGAGTGAAACAAACTCTTAAAAACATCAGTACACTCAATGATATATTTTCTGAGCGTGATGCAACAGTGTGTGACAGTGTAAGAGGTGCAGAACTTGATAAAAATGTTGCAAGATTGAATTAGGGGAGGAAGGTAGGCAAAAGGTAGCGTAATCCCGAGACAGTGTGAGGCTCTGTTGTTATCACCTGGAGGAAATGTTGGTTAAATAAAGTTATAAAGGGAGTTTATTTTTGGGGGGGATAAGGGTAACCTAACCTAACCTAACCTAACCTAACCTAACCTAACTTAACACCTACAAAATGTGTATAAATATTTTACCTCATAAATAAATGCATAAGAACATTTTTGTAAAACTAAACATTTTAATTTATCTACATTTTTTATTTTTTTTTTTAAGATTTATTTTTATTTTCGCAAATTTTTAATCAACTTTTGTAAGAATTTGCATGTTGTGAAATTTACACTTCGGGTAATTTACATAAGTCAGGTTCGTTTAGGTGTAAGGTGTTGCTACATTAAGACTATGTTTGTTGTGTTGTTGTTGTTGTTATTAGTGTTATTATTATTATTGTTATTATCATTAGTGTTATTATTATTATTATTATTATCATTATTTTGTCACTCTTAAGGGAGATTCTGAGAGAGGAGGAAAGGAGGAGGAGAGATAAAGGGAGGGAGGAAGACGTACTGAGTGACAGGTACAAAGGTAATTACCCCAGAAAGGTGAGTTAAGAGCAAGACAAACACAGGAGCCACCAGAGTGATTTAATTTCTCCGGAGATTTAGTAGCAGCAGCAAGTGAATGGTTGGGCGGCGTGGCGGGCTGGCCAGGGCTAGGGGGTGGGGCGGGGCGGGTGGGGCGGGGCGGGTGGGGCGGGTGGGGCGGGGCGGGGCGGGGCGGGTGGGGCGGGCGGGTGAGCGGTGGTGGAGGCGTCTCAAAGGGCTCTCTGGTAGATACACTGAGTGTCTAAATGCGTATCACTTCATCTACGGTAATAAGAAACACTAGTAAATCCTCGTAACAAAACTAAAGGGAAAAAAAAACTCATCAAACAAACAAAATTATCTCTTAAGTGAAGGAATAGGAACACACCTAACCTAACCTAACCTAACCAAATAATCTAATCACCTAGTAAAGGGTAGATTATATCAATGGTTCCTGCAGAATATATCCCTGACGACTGGTGATGTAAAACTGCTACCTGTCTAATAGGGATAAACCAGTGGATAAGTGAGAGGGGGGGAGAGGTAAGGAGGGGGAGAGGGTGTAGAGAGTGGGATGAGAGGAGGAGGAGGAAGAGGGTAAAGGAAAATGGGAGGAAAGGAAGATGGGAGGAGGAAGGGACGCGAGAAGTGGTGGTAGGGAGAGAAGGAGGAAAGGAAGATGAAGGAATGAGTAAGGGGAGAGGAGGTCAGTCAGTCAGGACAAGGCAGACATAGGGCTGACTAACGCACCCAACTATAGTAAGAGAATGAACATGTAAACAAAGTATATATTATGTAAATAACCAACAACTACAACAACACAAATACCACAACAACACGTGTAAGATCTGACTCACATGTGTGTTTAGTGAGTTGAAGCAGTGTGAGTCATGGTAAAACACACACACACACACACACACACACACACACACACACACACACACACACACACACACACACACACACACACACACACAGTACAGCAGCTGGCGGGTTATTGCATCACCGTCTTGGCAGTCACCCTGGGCTACACCTGCCAACACCACCCCTCTGTGTACTCATACACTGCCACATGTACAGTACAACAGCCAGTGTACAACCGCTAGTGTACATACAGTAGCCTAGAGTACAAGAGGTCAGTGTACATGATGAGTGGGGTGTACAAGAGGTCAGTGTGCAGTACATAGATTAGTGTACAACTGTGTATACGCTCTTGTACCATTATACCTCACCTGGCCTCACCTCACCTGGCCTCACCTCACCTGGCCTCACCTCACCTGGCCTCACCTCACCTGGCTAAACGGTGTAGAGCCACGCGAGGGAGTGTTTACCTGGAGACGCTCGAGGCTATAGCGTGTGTACAGGTAACTACAGGTAACACAGGTGCAGTAGCCTTTCATTGACGACGGTACTAGGGAGTTGGTTGGCTGGTTAACACACACACACACACACACACACACACACACACACACACACACACACACACACACACACACACACACACACACACACACACAACAAACACAGCTAATGGCAGAACGACTATTTTAGCCCATTACCTTAGGCGTTTGTGTCACTGTGGTATTGAAGGGGGTCATAGTGGCCAGCAATAACACAGTGGCCATAGCAACATGATGGCCACAATAAAACAATATCTAAAATAACAAAATGGCCACAATAAAACAATAGTCGCAATACCACAGTGGCCACAAAAATACAATAACATAATGGCAACAATAACCACAATAACACAATGGCCACAACAACACAATGGCCACAACAACACGATGGCCACAATAACCTTTACGACATGAGAGTGTGTTATTTTGAGGCAATATGACAGTGAGTGGTGGCGAAAGACGTGACATATGGTGATGGGGAGTATTATGGTTAAGAGGGCATAGTGGGAGCTGTAAGGTGGCGCCATATTGGTTTATGAGAGAGAGAGAGCATGGCATCCTCTCTCTCTACTAGTCATTTAGTCACTTTCTGAAATAGTGAGTGTGTGTGTGTGTGTGTGTGTGTGTGTGTGTGTGTGTGTGTGTGTGTGTGTGTGTGTGTGTGTGTGTCATCGTTCTGCAGCGACCACACAAACAGTTTTAGCTCATATCACACCTCGGCATCTCCTCAAGAGTTGGCAGACAGACATCTCACGGATACCTCACCTCACTGACTCACCCATCTACTTACTGACTCACCCATTGCCATCGACCACCCCATCCACTGACTCATCCAATAACTCACCCACCCACGACTCACCCACCCACTGACTCACCCAACTACCGACTCACCCACTCACTGACTCACCCACCACTGACTCACCCACCACTGACTCACCCACCCACTAGGGGAAGAGGGTGTATGGTCGGGGAAACACACAATCGACTGGTGGGGAATTTCTCGCCGTCACAGTCAGAAGGAGAGGCGTGATTGGTCATTTGGGCGCCAATCGTAATGAGCCATAATTATAATAGGCCCGTTCTAATAGGCCCTTTTTTTAATAGGCCCGTCTTAATAAGCTACTGTTCTAATAGGCCATTGTTTTAATAGGCCCCAGTCTTAATAGGTCCTAATCCTAATTCAAATGGGGCCCACATAGTACTTTTTATATGAGGTTCAGTCAGGGCCCATTAGGACAAGGGCCTTTAAGGACAGGATCTTATATGAACTAAAAACCAAAATAATAAGACACTTCATAAATCACCTCGATGACTCAACTCAAAATACACAAAAATAGAAAATAAAATTACCAAAGTCACTCCCAAAATCACTCCCAAAATCACACCCAAAATCACACCCAAAACCACACCCAAAATCACACCCAAAATCACACCCAAAGTCACCACACTCGGGAGGGTTAAAACGTCGTACTCAAATGGTTAAAATATCGTACTCAAGGGGTTAAAAAGTACTCATTATTTTTAAGTAAGACGAAACATTCAACAGGAGAAAAATAAAAATCTGATTTAATTAAAGGCGGACCCTGATGTTTTTACCTGTATAAAAATAATGAAACGTTAGCCCACAGGTAAGTGCTCACCTCAGACTGTCCGGGGCTGATGCTACCTGGTGTGTGTGTCACGACCTTACCTGTAATGAGACAAAGTGAAGCAATTAGTTGTTTGTTGGTCGTTAATTGTGTGTGTGTGTGTGTGTGTGTGTGTGTGTGTGTGTTATATTAGGTCTGCTCTACCATCCAGGAAGGGGAGAGACAGTGAAACATGACACAACAGATAAGACATAATTACTAAACACACTTTAGGGTAAAAATTAAGATAAATTTTGGCAAAAATAATAAATAAAAAATATCTAAAAGTTAACTCACACGAGAGACCATAAATAAAACTCTAATTATGTTAAGTAATTGTGTTAAGTAATTCTGTAGAGTCATTTTATTCCGGGTTTTATTAATACTGTTCTGTTCTTTAGTAGGAATTTAACCCGTATATAATGTTGTTTGGTTACCTGGTGGGGGGGGAGGGGGGCAAGGGGAGGGGAGGTGTTGGTGGTGTGGTGAGAGGAAAGGGAAGAGAGGAAGGAGGTGGGAGGAATAAGGAGAGGGAGACGGAAGATAGGAAGGAAAGGGAGGAGATAGGGAAGGAGTGGGGATTGTGAGGTAGGAGGGGGGATTAGGGAGGCGGTAGATAGAAGGAGGGGGAAGGGAGGGGAGAATAAAAGGGGGGACGGGGAGGAGGGGGGAGGGAGGGGGAAGGAGGAGGGATAGTTTAAAGAGAATGTGCCGTGTTCTGCACTTCGGTGGACAAGGCCAAAAGCTGCAAGTGTTATAGGCCCTAGACTTGATGGGCCCCAGTCCTGATGGGCCCCAGTCCTGATGGGCCCCAGTCCTGATGGGCCCCAGTCCTGATGGGTGGGTGGGTGATGGATGAAGTTGAGTGAGTGGATGTGTAGGTGGATGAAAAAGTGAGTAATCTGTGGGTAGGTGGGTGATGGGCACTGTGTGGGCGGCGAGTGGGCGACGAATGAATGGGTGGGTGGGTGGGTGTCATGCAGGAAATATCGGGAAACTGTTGGGTTACATGAAGCGACTCACACACAAACCCTGCTGCCTGTCCCTCTCTCTACCTATGTCTGTATGTGAGGAAAGAGGAGGAAGAGCGAGAGAGGGAGAAAAGCAGTGAAAGAGACAGACAGATCGATAGGTAGATAGATAGATAGATAGATAGATAGATAGATAGATAGAGAGATAGAGAGATAGATAGTGTATGTGCCTCCTTACACATTATCCCTGACGTAATCTTGACGAAAATATTGATCACCAATATGTGCTTTTGTTCCTCCTGGCCCATTGTGTGTGTGTGTGTGTGTGTGTGTGTGTGTGTGTGTGTGTGTGTGTGTGCGTGTGTGTGTGTGTGTGTGTGTGTGTGTGTGTGTGTGTGTGTGTGTGAGGTGTGTGTGTGTGTGTGTGTGTGTGTGTGTGTGTGTGTGTGTGTGTGTGTGTGTGTGTGTGTGTGTGTGTGTGTGTGTGTGTGTGTGTGTGTGTGTGTGTGTGTGTGTGTGTGTGTGTGTGTGTGTGTGTGTGTGTGTGTGTGTGTGTGTGTGTGTGTGTGTGTGTGTGTGTAATATCATTAAACATCTAAAAACAGAAGACAAAATCACCAACAATCACATAATATTAAACAAACAAAACAATAACAAACAAACACTAAAAGAAAATAAACACCAAAATAAACAAAGACACGAAACAAAAACACACACAGGTAAAGGTATACACACAGGTAAAGATGTACACACAGGTAAAGGTGTACACACAGGTAAAGGTGTACACACAGGTAAAGGTGTACACACAGGTAAAGGTGTACACACAGGTAAAGGTGTACACACAGGTAAAGGTGTACACACAGGTAAAGATGTACACACAGGTAAAGGTGTACACACAGGTAAGATGATGTACACACAGGTAAGGTGTACACACAGGTAAAGATGTACACGCAGGTAAAGGTGTACACAGGTAAAGGTGTACACACAGGTTAAAGGTGTACACACAGGTAACGGTATACACACAGGTAACGGTATACACACAGGTAACGGTATACACACAGGTAACGGTACACACAGGTGTGTGTGTACACAGGTAACGGTATACACACAGGTAACGGTATACACACAGGTAAAGGTGTACACACAGGTAACGGTATACACACAGGTAAAGGTGTACACACAGGTAAATTCCAGTAAATAAAGTAATCAGGAAAATATTGCCACCGCCCCAACACTACTGGTGATTTGATCACCAATCTGGCTAATATCTCTTCAAAGGACAGAGTGTGAATCATATAATGTGAGAGAGAGAGAGAGAGAGAGAGAGAGAGAGAGAGAGAGGAGAGGTTGGTCACCATATACACACGCCATATTGTACTAGTGTGTGGCAAACAGTCCAATTGTGTTATAGTGATAATTGTCTGACCTCACTAACTGTTGTTTATGAGTACCTCCACTGACTGACTGACTGACTAACTGACTGACTGACTGATTAACTGACAGAGAAACCCTCCCCCACGTAGGTTGACACCCACCCCTGCCCCTTCATCAAACACTCAGAAATACTCAAAAATGATGGGAATTTTCATAGTATTTGAGGTCCCTCGACCTGTCAACAGAAATTCTCGTTGATTCATAATATTTTCATCTTTATTGTGAGGTGAGGTGAGGGGTGAAGTGAGTGAGGTGAGGAGAGATGAGTGGTGAAGTGAGTGTTGGAATGAGTGGTGAAGTGAATAGATTGGAGGGGAAGCGAGTGACGTGAGAAGAGGTGAGTGGTGAACTGAATGGTGAGGTGAATAAATTGAGGGTGAAATGAGAGAGGACAGCGTTCTGGCTTACAGGTTTAATTCAAGATTTTAGGTATTTTATGAATTTCGGAATTGTGGTGATAGACCTCTCTCTCTCTCTCTCTCCTCTCTCTCTCTCCCCCTCTCTCTCTCTCTCTCCTCCTATAGTTTGCTCTTTGCATTCCAGAAATTATATAATTTGTCTGCGTGCGAGCGACCTCTCCCCTCACACCCCTCTGTCCCCTCACCTCCCAACCCCTCATCCCTTTCCCTGCCCCTGCCCCGTCCCCGCCCTGCTGCCATTGTTCCCACTGACCCACTTCGCCCGGTCGCCTGCTGGTAGTATGACCCTCACCCCCGCCCACTTCCTATGTGGCACCCTTGACCCTCTCTCTCCCCTCCTCCCCATCACCAAATCCTCTGGCGTTCTTTCTCTCTCACCCCACCCTCCTATCCCTCTCCCCTATCCTTCCCTATCCCCCCTTCCTTCTCCCAGTCCCTCCTTCCCTATCCTCTCCTTCCCTCCCCCTTCATGAATTCAGAAAGGGTTATTTTGCACTCCAGTGAGCACCTGTGATAGTCCTGGGGGGTCCTGACCTCCCTCCTCCCCTAGGGCTGACACACTCCCTCCCCAGGCTGACACACACTCCACCTCTCCCCCAGGGGCTGACACACACCCCCCCCTCTCATCCCCAGGGGCTGACACCCTCTCCTCCTGGGCTGACACACACCCCCTTCTCCTCCCCCAGGGGCTGACACACTCCCCCTCCCAGGGGCTGACACACACTCTCCCCTCCCCAGGGGCTGACAGTCGTGGGTGCTGGCTGACACAAGCAGGTCGTCAGCCCCACAACTCCGTAAAGTTTATCACCACCAATTTCACAGCGACTTGGAGGTGCAGAGTTGTAAACATGGATGCGGCTTCCTCCTCTAACACCTACAGCTGTTATTACTTGTTGTTTCTTGTTATTGTTGTTATTTTTGTTACTATTACTCCTGTTATTATTGTTAATATATATTTTTATTATTACTGTTATTGTTAATATTATTATTATTATTATATTATTATTATTATTATTATTATTATTATTATTATTATTATTATTATACTCATTGTTATTATTACTGACAAACACAAACAAGACTTCAGTAGTTTACCGTAAGCACTATGTAAACTAAACCTCATTTGATTCATGTAAACAATGCCCACTTCAGTCTACTGTAAACAAACTATACCTCACTTGTTGTACACAAACAATTTTACTTCAACCTATAATAAACCAGCGTAAAATAAACCTCACTTAATTTACACAAACAAATGCAATGTAAATTCGTCGTAAAAAAACAGCATCCACTTAATTTCCTCAAGCAAGGAGAGCGTGGCGCTGAATCTTAAACACTTGGCAATCTGTTGCAACATCCGAGACGCTCTGTTGCAACTTGAGGCAACCTACATGATCAAAGGAATTATTGCAAGGAGGAGAGAATCTTAGCCCCATGAGTACGATGACTTAAACCCTTGATTACAATGATTTAAACCCCTGAGTACAATGACTTAAACCCTTGAGTACGATGATTTAAATTCTTGAGTACGATGATTTAAACCCTTGAGTACGATGATTTAAATTCTTGAGTACGATGATTTAAACCCTTGAGTACGATGATTTAAACCCTTAAGTACGATGACTTAAATCCTTGAGTACGATGATTTAAACCATTGAGTACAATGATTTAAACCCCTGAGTACGATGATTTATACCTCTGAATACAATATTTTGACCCCCTTGAGTACACCTTAAACCCTTGAGTACGTCTTCAATCCTCGAGTACAATATCAACCCCGAAAACTAACAAAATATTTACGTTTATATAAAAATTAAGATAACTGCTTTTTATACATCACAGGCTTCTCTTAGCCACTAAAACACAAATTAATAGTATCTATAATCTCTAATGCATCATACCAATACTTACATACAATACCCATACAATGATACATAATACAATACTACGATAACTATATAATACAGTACGATACCTTTCCCCTCAAGCGTGGTGCCGTACGATACCTTTCCTCAAGCGTGGTGCCGTACGATACTTTTCCTCAAGCGTGGTGCCGTACGATACTTTTTCCCTCAAGCGTGGTGCCGTACGATACTTTTTCCCTCAAGTTTGGTGCCGTACGATACTTTTTCCCTCATGCTCGTTGCCGGAGACTGTCAACACAAGCGCTTACACAACACACACGCACACTGGTGGTTATTTTAGCTGGCCAGTGTTTATATACACCTGACCTACCAAGCCCCAGCCAATGACAACACGATAAATAGATTAACTACAGGAGGGTAATGATTGTTCGGTAGTTTGCGTATTTCTAAGCCTTGTGATTGGTCGGGTGGATGTCAAGTTTCCCGCCCTGACCACCAGAAGGGATAAGGGTTATTTTAAATCAATTTAGATGTTATATAAATTAAACAATATTTATTTGTACTTATAATGAACACTTTATTTATACTTAAGACATTATACATATATATACTTAACACTTTATTTGTACTTGAACACTTAGACGAGCATGATCTTATAAGACTCGACGAAAAATATTGTCACTCACTCACTCACTCAAAACGAAAATAAACAAACACGAACTCACTAAAACACACAAAAACACCGTCAATCTGCCAACCAGCAAAAACAAAACAAAAACAGACAATCATTTAACAAAAACTTAACCCTAAAAAAATATGACAAACTCACTCAAACAGGACGAACAAAAACCCACGACCAGTCAAGTCAGGAAGCTTAAACATTAAGCTGGTAAAACACGACCAAAAATAAAACAGAAAAACACGAGAAACCTTGAAGATGTGTGTGTGTGTGTGTGTGTGTGTGTGTGTGTGAATACTGAGTGTGAGGTTTTCTTATGTGATTAAGTCATTATACTCAAGGGGTTAAGTTATCATACTCAAAGGGTTAAGTTATCATACTCAAAGGGTTAAGTTATCATACTCAAAGGGTTAAGTTATCATACTCAAAGGGTTAAGTTATCATACTCAAGGGGTTAAGTCATTATACTCAGGGTTAAGTCATTATACTCAAGGGGTTAAGTTATCATACTCAAAGTTAAGTTATCATACTCAAAGGGTTAAGTTATCATACTCAAGGTTAAGTTATCATACTCAAGGGGTTAAGTTATCCTCAAGGGTTTAAGTTATCATACTCAAGGGGTTAAGTTATCATACTCAAGGTTAAGTTATCATACTCAGGGGTTAAGTCATTATACTCAGGGGTTAAATTTACTCAAGGGGTTAAGTTATCATACTCAAAGTTATCATACTCAAGGGTTAAGTTATCACTCAAGGGGTTAAGTTATCATACTCAAGGGTTAAGTTATCATACTCAAGGTTAATTATCATACTCAAGGGTTAAGTCATTATACTCAAGGGGTTAAATTATCATACTCAAGGGGTTAAGTTATCACTCAGGGTTAAGTTATATACTCAAAGGTTTAAGTTATCATACTCAAGGGGTTAGTTATCATACTCAGGGGTTAAGTTATCATACTCAAGGGGTTAAGTTATCATACTCAAGGGGTTAAGTCATTATACTCAAGGGTTGATCATTATACTCAAGAGTTAATTATCATATCAAAGGGTTAAGTTATCATACTCAAGGGTTAAGTTATCATACTCAAGGGGTTAGTTATCATACTCAGGGGTTAAGTTTATCATACTCAAGGGTTAAGTTATCATACTCAAGGGTTAAGTCATTATACTCAAGGGTTAAATTATCATACTCAAGGGTTAAGTTATCATATAGGGTTGTTATCATACTCAGGGTTGATTATCATACTCAAGGGTTAAGTCATTATACTCAAGGGTTAAGTCATTATACTCAAGGGTTAAGTTATCATACTCAAGGGTTAAGTCATTATACTCAGGGTTAAGTCATTATACTCAGGGTTAAGTTATCATACTCAAGGGGTTAAGTTATCATCTCAGGGTTATCTCAGGGTTAAGTCATTATACTCAAGGGGTTAAGTCATTATACTCAAGGGGTTAAGTTTATCATACTCAAGGGTTAAGTTATCATACTCAAGGGGTTAAGTTATCATACTCAAGGGTTAAGTTATCATACTCAAGGGTTAAGTTATCATACTCAAGGGTTAAGTTATCATACTCAAGGGGTTAAGTTATCATACTCAGGGGTTAAGTTATCATACTCAAGGGGTTAAGTTATCATACTCAAGGGTTAAGTTATCATACTCAAGGGTTAGGTTATCATACTCAAGGGGTTAAGTTATCATACTCAAGGGTTAAGTTATCACTCAAGGGGTTAAGTTATCATACTCAAGGGTTAAGTTATCATACTCAAGGGTTAAGTTATCACTCAAGGGGTTAATTATCATACTCAAGGGTTAAGTTATCATACTCAATGGGTTAGTTATCATACTCAGGGTTAAGTTATCATACTCAAGGGTTAAGTTATCATACTCAAGGGGTTAAGTTATCATACTCAAGGGGTTTAAGTTATCATACTCAAGGGGTTAAGTTATCGTACTCAAGGGGTTTAAGTTATCATTCAAGGGTTAAGTTATCACCTCAAGGGGTTAAGTTATCATACTCAAGGGTTAAGTTATCATACTCAAGAGTTTGAGTTATCATACTCAAGGGTTAATTATCATACTCAAAGGGTTAAGTTATCATACTCAAGGTTAGTTATCATACTCAAAGGGTTAAGTTATCATACTCAAAGGGTTATCATACTGTACTCAAGGGGGTTAAATCATCATACTCCAGAAGGTTAAGTCATCATACTCAAGTCATCATACTCAAGAGACTAAGTCATCATCAGGCTCCGGAGCATTATACATTATACTATTGAGTCTTGTGGAAGGAACAATTTCTTGGGAGTCACAACTGCTGCGTCATTATCATTATTTCACGCTCGAGAATAATAATGAAATTCTCGATTGTGGGTGAGGGAAAGGGGTAAGAGGGGTGAGAGGGGGGTGAGAGAGGGGGGGTGAGAGGGGGTGAGAGAGGTGAGAGGGAGAGGTGAAGGGGGATGAGAGAGGGGATGAGAGAGAGAGGGGGTGAGAAGAGAGGGGGGTGAGGAAAGGGGTAGAGGGGGGTGAGAGGGGGTGAGAGGGGGTGTGAGAGGGGGGTGAGAGAGGGGGTGAGAGGGGGGGGTGAGAGGGGGTGAGAGAGAGAGAGAGAGAGAAAGAATGTAATAAAGGAAGAATTAATTGGGTGAAACAAGGAGAAGATAAAGATGATAAAACATTGACAAAGGAAGGAGGAGGGAAACTAGAGATGATGAAAAGGGGATAAAGGAGAGAGAATGACCTTCGTGAGTCATATCTTTCTTTCTTTCTCTCTCTCTCCTCTCCTCTCTCTCTCACTTCTATCAATCAACCAATCATATCAGCCCTCCTGTCGTGGCTGGGATCAAAGCACGGTCGCGTCTCCTCCCGGATATATTTTACATCAGTAGGGATTTTCCTTCAGTATGTGGTGGAGAAAATTACTTTATATATACAATGATTAGCCCTCTAGATACACTAACCTAACCTAAGCCTCCTAACCAAACATAACCTTCTTACCAAACCCTACCTTAACCTAACCAAACCCCCATAACTTACCTTACCTTACAACCAAACCCTACCTTAACCTAACCAAACCTTACCTTAACCAAACCAAACCCTACCTTAACCTAACCAAACCCTACAACTTCAACAAACCTTGCCTTAACCACACCTTACCTTAACCTAGCAAACCCTACCTTAACCTAACCAAACCTAACCAAACTAAACCTTACCTTAACCCAACCAACCCTACCTTAACCAAGCCTAACCAAACCCTACCTTAACCTAACCAAACCCTACCTTAACCTAACAAACCTTACCTTAACCTAACCAAACCCTACCTTAACCTAACCAAACCCTACCTTAACCAAACCCTCCACTCCTAACCAAACCCGCACAACCTGCTAACCCTACCAACCAAACCCTACCTACATCAACCCTAACCAAACCCCTACCAACCTAACCTAACCCTACCGTTTTCACCTAACACATCAGCAACACCTTAAGACAAACATAACAGTGACACAAGCGTAAAACTCAATGACAACCTCCAGACTCCTTAATTGAAAAACTTTTGCAATTAAACACACAGTATTTTGACACACACACTTTACCAGGGTATGGGGGAGGGGAGAGGGTGTTGATGGTGATTAGTGTTAGGTGGGGGAGGGAAGGGTGTATTGGTGGTGATTAGTGTTAGGTGGGGGAGGAAAGGTGGATGTATTGGTGGTGATTGAGTGTTAGGTGGAGGAAGGTGTGTTGATGGTGATTAGTGTTAGGTGGAGAAGAATGTTGATGGTGATTAGTGTTAGGTGGGGGAGAGAGGGTGTGTTGATGGTGATTAGGGGGTGGGGGAGGGAGGTGTGTTGTTATAGTGGGGATCAGTGTTGTGGGAGAGAGAGGGTCAATATAATCACTTACTAAGGTATGTTATGCTATGTTATTTTCTATGTCATACACTCTGTTATTCTACGTTTGGTTATAGGTGGTAACGATAACAAGCTGTATGTAGAGAGATAACTCACTTGCCATCATCAATCTCGCGAGCAGACAAGGAAAGGAGTTACAAAATGAGAAAGAAAAGAAAGAAAGAAAGAAAGAAAAAGAAAGAAAGAAAAGAAAGAAAGCTATCACACCTCCTTTAACCCAGGAAACAGAAACAAGGAGAGAGAAGAAAACAGGTTAAGAAGAAAATACAAGGCAATAATGATAAGTTTTGTGGAACAGAGAACGAAAAAAACAAAAAGAAAGAAAGAAAAGATAGAGACAGACAAACGAACACGACGCCAGTATCGTAATAATCATCAAGAAAGAACACGCCATAATAATAAAGATGGCGGAACGTCCCAATATGATGCTTGTTTATGGTGAGGCCAGAGCAAACACAGTGTGTGGTGCCAGACGTAAGAGTAACACACACACACACACACACGCACCGGCCACGACAATACGTGTAGGTCTCAGAGCATTACCGACGCCATTACCACACAGGTGAAGGATGAGGGAAGGGGGGAGGGGTTGGGTATGAAGGGGTAGGTAGGAGGTAGGGGAGGGAGGGGGATACAGATGCGGGTTTTTGAGTGCATTGAGTGACAGAAGAGGCGGTACAGGAATCACTATTGTGGGTCTCAGGCACTTGAGGTCATCATTATAGTGGTAGGTTGAAAGGTTGCGTGTGTGTGTGTGTGTGTGTGTGTGTGTGTGTGTGTGTTTATAACAAGTTCCTGCTTCTTCTATTGCTTACGTCAGTCTGTGTTTAATAAGGAAAGACAGACAGACAAACAGACGGACAGATAGACGAACAGGCGAACAGACAGACAGACAGAGAGAGAGGGACAGATAGAAAGACAGGCGGACAGACAGACAGACAGAGAGAGGAAGCAGATAGACAGACAGGCAGACAGACAGACAGACAGACAGACAGAGAGAGGAAGACAGATAGACAGACAGGCAGACAGACAGACAGACAGACAGACAGAGGAAGACAGATAGACAGACAGGCAGACAGACAGACAGACAGACAGGCAGAGAGAGGAAGACAGATAGACAGACAGGCAGACAGACAGACAGACAGAACGAGACACGATGCAACCCCTTCGTCTCATCCACAGACACAGCGCAGGTAATAACGTTCTCAGATACATTAGTTTTTTTTTTTTTGGTTTTGTGGCAATGATTACAGTCAGTGACACGTGGAGAAGAAGGTAGCTGGTGGATTATGTGGTGACCAACCTAATACCTCCTCTCATCCTCACTCCCCCACTCCCCACTCACTCATCACCAACCCCACCATTAATCCCCCCACTACCACTGCTCCTCCCCACTATAAAAATCCTCCTTTGATGTCCACCCCCCACCCTCCACCCCCACCTCCCCCACCCTCCCCCCCCTCTTCATCACCTGTATTTTCCACTCTCTAATCACTCCTTCTCAACCATTATTTTTTACTCTGCACCAAATTACTCCTGCTTTCAAAAAACACGTCACCGGGAAAGTGTGTTCGGTGAAGCCCCTGCCGAGAGAGAGAGAGAGAGAGAGAGAGAGAGAGAGAGAGAGAGAGAGAGAGAGAGAGAGAGAGAGAGAGAGATAAATGAGGAGAGCCGGAATGAGAGGAGACAGAACAGAGACACACACACAGGACCGTCATCCGTGAGCAAGAGTGCACCATCAACCAACTGAGACAGGAACTTACTAATTCCCACCTGACTACTCTGTAATTTGGTATGTTTTTAATGAGTTTAATTTGTCGCCTACTTATTAATGATTATCTTCTCAGTTTGGAGTTCAGGTGTGTGTGTGTGTGTGGGGTGTGTGTGTGTGTGTGTGTGTGTGTGTGTGTGTGTGTGTGTGTGTGTGGGTGGTGGTGTGTGTGTGTGTGTGTGTGTGGGTGTGTGTGTACAGATTGGTAAGGATCTCTACCAAGACGGTGTCAGTGTTACGCTCTGGTGGCTTGTTGTTCAGTAATGCATAAACCATATACATGTATATAGGCCACCCTAGCCCATCACCAGTACTACTACAACTACCAGCAGGTCACAACCACAACTACAACCACCACGACCTCCCCACTCACCACCACCACGACCTCCCACTCACCACCACCACCACCACCACGACTCCCCCACCTCACCACCCACACCACCACACCACCACCACTCACCACCACTACCACCACCACCACTACCACCACTACCACCACCACCACACCACCACCACCACCACCACCACCACCACCACCACTACCACCACCCACACCACCACCACCACTCACCACCACCACTCACCACCACCACACCACCACCACCACCACCACCTCACCACACCACTACCACCACCACCACCACCACCACCACTACCACCACCCACACCACCACCACCACCACTACCACCACCACCACCCACACCACCACCACCACTACCACCACTACCACACTACCCCACACCACCACCCACATCACCACCACCACCACTACCACCACCCACACCAATAACCACTACCACACACTACACCACCACACCACCCACACCACCACCCACACCACCAGCAGTCATCCTCGTCAACAAGGTTACGTGCCTGGATGTATCAATAGCCACCACCACCACCACACCACCACCACCCACCACCACCACCACACTTTACGGTTTATGTTTGTGTGACGTGTTGTGATTGGTGCTTGGCTTATGACGTCTGAAGGCATAGCGTGTGATTGGTCCACGGAAAAAAACATGTCCCCATTGGCAGACTGGTGCCGTACGAGTTAGGATAGGTTAGGGTTAGTTATGATAGGGCAGGTAAAGTTAAATTAAGTTTAGGTTTGATAACCTTCTAATGGCCCACCTGGGGATGATAATAAACCTCCAGAACAAACGACTTCACGTCTCACTCACCTGACGGGGAGTTACCTCATACCTTGACACACACACACACACACACACACACACACACACACACACATAATAAGAAAAATCCCATAAGAGTTAAATTACACTTAATCACACAGGTGTAGGCAGGTGTGTGCAGGTATTAGCAGGTGTGTACAGCTGTGAGGTGTGAGCAGGTGTGAGGTGTGTACAGGAGTGAGTAGGTGTCTGCAGGTGTGGCGGTGTGAACAGGTATATAAACTGTTTCCACCCTGGCGTAAATCTGCCATCTTTCCCCCACACCTATTAATTAACTACCCTCAGCGCCTGGCAGATAGATTCTTAACTAAACTTCAGACTCACCTCAATTTCCTCCTCAGTTATCATTAAAGTTTGTGAGGAGAGTTAGAGCCTCGTTCATCACTCAGTGTCTGGTGGTGAGGTGGTGGTGGAGGTGGTGGTGGCAGTGGTGGGTGGTGGTGGTGGAGGAGGTGGTGAGTGGAGGTGGTGGTGGTGTGTGGTGGTGGTGGTGAGGTGTGTGTGGTGGTGTGGTAGTGGTGAGGTGGTGGTGGTGGAGGTGGTGGTGTGGTGGTGGTGGAGGAGGTGGTGGAGTGGTGGGTGGTGGTGGTGGTGTGTGGAGGAGGTGGTGTTAGTGGTGGTGGTGGTGGTGGTGGTGGTGTGTGTGTAATTCTGAAGAAGAATTTATCTAGTGGCCTAACCTAACCTAACCACCACACAACTACTACTCCTGCTAGAACAACAACAATAACAACTACTACAGTGTAAATAGCTTTTATACAGTACTTCCTGTAGCCCCTCACCCACCTCCTCCGGCTTCCTGTTCACCTAACCTGAAGGATCAAGGAGACGGGACCATGGTGTGTTGTGTCCCGGGTACCTGTCTCACCTCACCTCACCTCACCTAACCCCTCACGCCTCACTGTGTACTCAGAGGATGAAAAACAAACCACGTCCTAACTTTTCCACCGCCTCCCCTCCCTCCCCCTCTCTCATGTGTTGCAATACCATGAAACTTCCATTGTACTCCCAGGTAATTGATGCACCTGAGAAGACACACACCCTGGGAGAGAGTTACACAGTGTTTACAGTGAGTGGCTGAGTTAGTTAACAAAGTGAGTCAGTTAACAGGTGGCGACGTGTAAAACACACTGACTACAAAATAAATAAAATAAATAAAAGAGGAATAAAAGCTCCTGATAACGAAGGCTGGATGACAGAAGCCCTTCATTATCACACTATGTTGAACCGAGTAATGTATGTTTATTACTAGTCCGGGTGTCTGTGTCTGTCTGTGTGTGTGTGTGTGTGTGTGTGTGTGTGTGTGTGTGTGTGTGTGTGTGTGTGTGTGTGTGTGTGTGTGTGTGTGTGTGTGTGTGTGTGTGTGTATGCTTGTGTGTCGTTGTGTGTGTGTGTGTTGTGTGTGTGTGTGTGTGTGTGTGTGTGTGTCCGTTTATCTGTGTCTGTGTGTCTGTAAGTCTGTATAATATATCGAGTGCTTCTCATTGTACCACACACACACACACACACACACACACACACACACACACACACACACACACGATAATTAAAAAAACTCTTTACTTTCTGTTAACTGATTCACTTGCAGGGATGGACTATTCAATTGCAAGATGGAGGTTGTAATCACTGCTTGAGGTGTTCAGTGCTCGTTAGGCAATGCATCAAACAAGCATATTCTGCCTGAGGGAACACTTACAAATACCTTTTCTATGATGCAATTGCAAGTAATATTTGATTGCAAGATGAGGTTGACGTCACAGATTGAAGGTGTTTGGTGTTATGCGGTGATGCAAGCAAAGGAAGGAAGGAAGGAAGGAAGGAAGGAAGGAAGGAAGGAAGGAAGAAATTAAATAACAAAAATAACAAAATGAAGACAAACTATATAATCGAGACAGGACAAAGAAGGAAGGGATGAAGGAAGGAAAAATGAAGGAAGGAAGAGGGTAGAGAGGAGCAGGTGAGTCGTATATTCATCAGTACATTAATGCAACAGGTGAGAAAACTCGGACTCAGGTAAAGTGCTTCGCTAATTGCACAGGTAAATTGTTCCATTATGTAGAAGGTTACTTGTCGTTTTAAATTATTACTGTGTTTGTCAAGTGTGTGTGTGTGTGTGTGTTTGTCAAGGGTGTGTGTGTGTGTGTGTGTGTGTGTGTGTGTGTGTGTGTTTGTCGTGTGTGTGTGTGTGTGTTTGTCAGGGTGTGTGTGTGTGTGTGTGTGTGTGTGTGTGTGTGTGTGTGTGTGTGTGTGTGTGTGTGTGTTTGTCAAGTGTGTGTGTGTGTGTGTGTGTGTGTGTGTGTGTGTGCTAAATTATAAAATAAAACCCACTTTCTAATTCTGTCAAGTTACACCTCGTACTTGAGCATTGTCCCCGAGGAGTAGAACATCATTACTGTATTGGTCGTCATCGAGGAGAAGAAGAAGAAGAAGAAGAATGACCTATGGAGGAGTGTAGCCGCTGACCCCAACACTACAACCGTGAGGGAGTGTTGTGGTGGAGAAATTTACACCAACACGACAACAAACAACAACAACAACAACAACACCCCCACCTTCCCTTAGTGAATACCAAAGACCAACCCAGGAAACTCGGACAACTAATCAACTGCACTGCACCGCAATATACCATCTCAACCCCCCTACACACAGCTCTACACTCCTCCACACAGCTCTACACCTCCTCCACACCTCTACCACACCCCACACAGCTCTACCACACCCCCACCCCTCTACCACACCCTACACACACACCTTTACCCACCCCCCTACACCCTCTACCACACCCTCCACACAGCTCTACCACACCCTACACACCCCTCTACCACATCCCTGCTATATAACCTTCCCTACACCAAACTATATATTTACCTCCGTTATATATATAAAAATCAGAGAATAGTCACATATATCAGAGAATAGTCACATATATACGAGTTACATAGAATAATTTATATATTTGGCTTTGTTTTATCCACAAGACCTTCCTGCTGTGTGACCTTCCTGCTGTGTGACCTTCCTGCTGTGTGACCTTCCCTGCTGTGACCTTCCCTTGTGTGACCTTGCTGTGTGACCTTCCCTGCTGTGTGACCTCCTGCTGTGTGACCTTCCTGCTGTGTGACCTTCCTGCTGTGTGACCTTCCTGCTGTGTGACCTTCCTGCTGTGTGACCTTCCTGCTGTGTGACCTTCCTGCTGTGTGACCTTCCCTGTGTGATCCTTGTGTGACCTTCCGCAGGACCTTCCTGCTGTGTGACCTTCCTGCTGTGTGTATATAACATGTATATATATAACTATTTCCCTCGCGGTGTATATTAAGTTGATCTTCACTTTTATGGTATTTTTAAACGTAATATTTTATATATATTTTGTGGTCGTTTACAGTATACACCAGGAAACGAAAACATGAAAGTTGTGTATGGCTGCGTTATATTATTTGTATACTCACACAATACTCACACAATACTCACACAATACTCACACAATAATCATACTATCACCTCACACAATACCTCACAATAATACTTATACACACCACACACACTCACAATAATCATACACACTACACAATACTCACACAATACTCAACAATAATATCCACAATAATCACACACCACACAATACTCACAATACTCACACAATACTCACACAATACTATACAATACTTATACAATACTCATACAATACTCATACAAACTCCACACAATACCTCAATAATAACAATTCATACAATACTCACACAATACTCACACAATAATTTATACAACACCATACACACCATACACACCACACAATACTTATACACACCATACAATACTCATAATAACACTCAATAATAACACTCACACAAACTCACACACAACTCACACAAACTCACACACACTTATACAATACCTACACAATACTCACACACACCACACAATACTCATACAATACTCACACAATACTCACACAATACTTATACACACTCATACACACTCATACAATACCACACAATACTTATACAATACTCATACAATACTCACACACTACACAATACTACACAATACTCATACAATACTCACACACAATACTCACACAATACTCACACAATACTCACACAATACTCACAATACTTATACAATACTCATACAATACTTATACAATACTCCACACAATACTCACACAATACTCACACAATACTCACACAATAATCATACAATACTCACACAATACTCACACAATACTCACACAATACTCACACAATACTCACACAATACTCACACAATACTCACAAAAGGTTTAATCTCATTTGCGCCTTTAGATTACCGAGTGCACCTAAACATGGCGTGATTGGCTGTAATGGCGAATCAAAGAGGGATAATCTCTTGATTCTGCAGCGGGATTGGGGGGAGAGGAGAGGGAGAGGGGAGAGGAGGGGAGGATGGGGAGAAAGGGAAGGGAGGGTGTGGGGAAGGGGAAGGGAGAGAGAGAGAGAGAGAGAGAGAGAGAGAGAGAGAGAAGGAGAGAGAGAGAAGAAGAAGAAGAAGAACCGATGTCATCTTCATTAGCCGGATGGACAGGGCAGGCAGGGGAGCGGGCATCACAGAAAGCCGGTTTTACAGTCTCCCGGGTTTAGCTTGCCAATATGCTCTGAATAGATGCCGGATCAGCCTCACTCAATAGCCGTGACGGGCCGAACCAGGCAGGGCCGGATGATGGAGATGAAAGAAGAGGAAGAATGATGAAGGGGAGGGAGGATAAAGAAAATAGGAAGAACGAAAAAGGGAGGATGAAAGAAGAGGAACGATAGAAGACCAGATGATGGAGACGAAATAATAATAATAGTAATAATAATAATAATAATAATAATAATAATATAATAATAATAATAATAATAATAATAATAATAATAATAATAAAATAATAAAATAAAATAATAATAATAATAATAATAATAATAATAATGGAGCAGGCGTAATAAGCTGGGATGAGGGTCCTGGGGGAGTACAAGGAGGGGTCCTGGGGAATAAGCTGGAGTCAGGGGTCCGGGGTAATAAGCTGGGATGAGGGTCCTGGGGAGTAGCTGAGGGGTCCTGGTGGAGCGGTCCGGGCAATAAGCTGGGGTGAGGGGTCCTGGGGAAGTAAGCTGGGGAATAAGCTGGGTAAAGGGTATAGAGCAAGATAAGGACAAACAAGGTTTAAAAGACCAACTCAATACTAAGCTCCTGAGAGAGAGAGAGAGAGAGAGAGAGAGAGAGAGAGAGAGAGAGAGAGAGAGAGAGAGAGAGAGGAGGGGAGGAAGAAGAGGAGGAGGAAGAAGAGGAGAGAAGGAAAAATGAAGAAATGGAGAAGACGCAGGAGAGAAATGGCTTAGCGTTAAGGTCAACCAAGCAGGAGGAGGAAGAGGAGGAGGAGGAGGAGGAGGCGGAAACAGGAGAAGACAGAAGGAAGAGGACACAGCAGGCAGTAGGCAAGGGAGACGGAAGGAGGGATGACAGTAGGAAGCAGGAGACAGGAGGCGGGTAGGGGGTAGGGGCAGGAGGCAAGGGTAGGGGGCAGGCAAGGGCAGGAGGCAGGGGCGGGGGCGGGGCAGCAGGGGGCAGGGGGCGGGGGGCAGGAGCAGGGGCAGGAGGTAGCAGAGGGCAGGATAAGACAGTCTCATTACAAGACACATTTTACAAGGTAGTTAACATGACACTTAACATGACACACTTAACATGACACACTTAACATGACACACTTAACATGACACACGTAACATGATGATAAGGCACTAAATATCTCTGACGTCACACAAGAGTTAACATTGGTATAAAAATAAAAATTAACTTAAAGTCACGAACACCGCCTGGAAAAAGAAGTCGAAAATGGAGGTAGTTTTGGGATGTCGCTCGGTGCCAGTGCGGCGCGTACGGCGCGGCGGCGGCGCGGCGTGGCGGCGGCTTTATGCGAATCTCCCATGATGGCAGACCTGCTCCCCTGCCGTATGAGAGAGAGAGTAGAGGAGAGAAATCATGGGTTTGATTTTCAATGCCTGCTACCTTTGTGTTCCAAGATTTTTCCAGCCTCCCTATGCAATCCGACCCGTTCCCAGATTTTTGTTACGGACCACGAAACCCAAGTAAGAATTTGAATGAAGAGTTTTTGTTTTGGCAAGCGTTGGAAAGAAATGCAAGCTTCAGGATTCTTTAGAGCAACTTAGATCATCGAAATTCGGAGGACGGATTTTTGGACAGAAGCTATGTTGTATTTAGTCGTAGTCCTATGAAGGTCATGTCAAATCCATCAAGAGTGCCATCACGCCAAGATAGTAACGTAATCCTTTGAAGTACCCTTTAACCGTATAATCAAACACTCCAACACTGAAAACCTACCACTTTAGTGGATGGAGTCCAGAAACCCTGACTGAATCACCCCAAAGTGAATGGCCCCATTGGAAGATGTTAAGTTCCAGTGCCTGTGTTTGTGGGTGTGGAAAGGTGGGGAGAGAAAGGTGGTTTTGAGTGTGAAGGAAGTGTGAGAGGTGAGGAGGAGGAGTGGAAAGTGAGAGCAGATAGTCCCAAGTTCAACGTCACAAGCCCTGTGCCTGGCTCCTTCTAGGATAATTAATGTTAGGAGGAGGAAGGAGAGAAGAGGAGAGAGGAGGAGAGGGAGGAAAGGCAGGGGGAGGAGGAAAGGAATAAGGATGGAAAGAGAGAGAGAGAGAAAGAAGAGTAAAAATGAGAAGAGGGAGAGATGGAAGGGAGGGGGAGAGTAAAGGACACACACACACACGATTTTCTACATGTGTGTATGCTTTTATGTGTGTATAATCGCGTGTGTGTATGTGTCTAGTGTACACACATGATACCATGTAATCAAAGTTGTGAAAAACGTGATTGGGTTTTCGCCCTACCAATATGTGTTAAATTCTGCCCAATTAAAACATCCATTCTTACAGTCACCTTACAGTCAGTCACCATCACAGTCAGTCACCCTCACTCTCACACAGCCCTAACCTAACCTAACCTAACCTAACCTAACCTAACCTAACCTAACCTATCTGTGTGTTAGTCAAGAGATCAGAAAATTTCATCTCACACAGTCGAATGAAAAAGGTACATCTCCCAGTCCCTGCATGTGTGTGTGTGTGTGTGTGTGTGTGTGTGTGTGTGTGTGTGTGTGTGTGTGTGTGTGGCTCATCAACTTTCCCTCAAAGGCTGTGGGGTGATATTTTTTTTTCAATTACACCCGCGTTTTTTTATGTAATTTTTAAATAATATTTTTCTCCTCACATGCAGTTTGTGGTGTTAATGGATGGTATTTTGGGGGTGTATCTTGTCTGTCTGTCTGTCTGTCTGTCTGTGTCTGTCTGTCTCTGTCTGTCTATCTGTCTGTCTATCTTTAAGTCTATGTCTGTCTGTCTATCACACATGATCCTTAACCAACCCAAGTAAGGATATTCATGTCATGTATCCTGCCCTTCCATAGGATATATTTTGTAAGGAAGGGTGGGAGGATTCTCTTCACAGGCAAGGGCAAGGTGCGTCTGTTTCCCTTCCCTGGGTTATAGAGAGGGCGCGCGCGTGTGTGTGTGTGTGTGATAGACAGACGACAGACGCACACACCCACGTACACAGAGAGAGAGAAGAGGAGGCTCATGTCGGTATCTGTAATCCTACGCTTGCTAGGATTTACAGCATCAAATCCTACCACAGTCAGCCAATAATGGACGGTCTGTACTCAAAAATCCTCCCCGCCCCTGCCCTTACTGGTTTCAGGAGGGCGAGGAACAGAGGGCGAGGAACAGAGGGCGAGGAACAGAGGGCGAGGAACAGAGGGCGAGGAACAGAGGGCGAGGAACAGAGGGCAGGGAAGATGGGCAGGAAATAGAGGGCGAGGAACAGAGGGCGAGGAAGATGGCGAGGAAACAGAGGCGAGGAACAGAGGGCGAGAAGATGGCGAGAACAGAGGGCGAGGAACAGAGGGCGAGGAAGATAGGGAGGAACAGAGGGCGAGGAAAGATGGCGAGGAACAGAGGGCGAGAAACAGAGGGCGAGGAACAGAGGGCGAGGAACAGAGGGCGAGGAAGATGGCGAGGAACAGAGGGGCGAGAAGATGGCGAGGAACAGAGGGCGAGGAACAGAGGGCGAGAAGATGGCGAGGAACAGAGGGCGAGGAAGATGGCGAGAAGATGGCGAGAGGAGAGAACCTATAGGGGCAAGTGTAGGGAAAGAAGGCAAGTTGATGGGGCGAGGGCAAGTGTGGGATAACTGGTGGGGGGAAGAACCAGGCTAATGGACAAGAACAAACTAGGGCCTATTAGAACTGGGCCCATTTAAGACAGGGCCCATTAAGACAGACAGGCCCATTAAGACAGACAGGGGCCCACCTGACCAATAAAAAGGTGTTTCTTCCCCTCTTTCCTTTTTACTTGTCTATAATTACTGTGTTTTACCTTCTTCCTCTTCTTCTCTTTGTTCCTCATTCGTATTAATTGTTTCTCTCCTTCTCCTCCTCCTCCTCTTTCTTCTTCTTCTCCTCCTTCTCTTTCTTCTTCAGATTATTATTATCCCTCTCGGATACACCACCTCTCTCTCTCTCTCTCAGTATACATCGGAGGGACTGTGGTAGTGGCAGCCATTTCTCAACCCGAGTCACCAAACTTCTTTCCTGCAACACGGACACTTCCACGCCTTCAACAAGGACACCTCCACGCCTTCAACAAGGACACCTCCACGCCTGTAACAAGGACACCCCACGCCTGTAACAAGGACACACTCCACGCCTTCAACAAGGACACCTCCACGCCTGTAACAAGGACACCTCCACGCCTTCAACAAGGACACCTCCACGCCTTCAACAAGGACACCTCCACGCCTTCAACAAGGACACCTCCACGCCTGTAACAAGGACACCTCCACGCCTGTAACAAGGACACCTCCACGCCTGTAACAAGGACACCTCCACGCCTGTAACAAGGACACCTCCACGCCTGTAACAAGGACACCTCCACGCCTGTAACAAGGACACCTCCACGCCTGTAAACGCCTTCAACAAGGACACCTCCACGCCTGTAAAAAGGACACCTCCACGCCTGTAACAAGGACACCTCCACGCCTTCAACAAGGACACCTCCACGCCTGTAACAAGGACACCTCCACGCCTTCAACAAGGACACCTCCACGCCTTCAACAAGGACACCTCCACGCCTGTAACAAGGACACCTCCACGCCTGCAACAAGGACACTTCCCACGCCTGTAACAAGGACACCCTCCACGCCTCAACAGGGACACCTCCACGCCTTCAACAAGGACACCTCCACGCCTGTAACAAGGACACCTCCACGCCTTCAACAAGGACACCCCCACGCCTGTAAAAAGGACACCTCCACGCCTGTACAGACACCTCCACGCCTGTAACAAGGACACCTCCACGCCTGTAACAAGGACACCTCCATGCCTTCAACAAGGACACCCCACGCCTGTAACAAGGACACCTCCCACGCCTGCAACAAGGACACCTCCACGCCTGCAACAAGGACACCTCCACGCCTGCAACAAGGACACCTCCACGCCTGTAACAAGGACACCTCCACGCCTGCAACAAGGACACCTCCACGCCTGCAACAAGGACACCTCCACGCCTGTAACAAGGACACCTCCACGCCTGCAACAAGGACACACTCCACGCCTGTAATAGACACCTCCACGCCTGCAACAAGGACACCTCCACACCTGCAACAAGGACACATCCACGCCTGCAACAAGGACACCTCCACGCCTGCAACAAGGACACCTCCACGCCTGTAACAAGGACACCTCCACGCCTGTAACAAGGACACCTCCACGCCTGTAACAAGGACACCTCCACGCCTGTAACAAGGACACCTCCACGCCTGTAACAAGGACACCTCCACGCCTGTAACAAGGACACCTCCACGCCTGTAACAAGCGCGACACCTGCAACAAGGGACACCTCCACGCCTGTAACAAGGACACCTCCACGCCTGTAACAAGGACACCCACGCCTGTAACAAGGACACCCACGCCTTCAACAAGGACACCTCCACGCCTGCAACAAGGACACCTCCACGCCTGCAACAAGGACACCTCCACGCCTGTAACAAGGACACCTCCACGCCTGCAACAAGGACACCTACGCCTGTAACAAGGACACCCACGCCTGTAACAACAAGGGACACCCTCCACGCCTGCAACAAGGACACCTCCACGCCTGCAACAAGACACCCTCCACGCCTGCAACAAGGACACCCACGCCTGCAACAAGGACACCTCCACGCCTGCAACAACAAGGACACCTCCACGCCTGCAACAAGGACACCTCCACGCCTGCAACAAGGACACACCTCCACGCCTGCAACAAGGACACCTCCACGCCTGCAACAAGGACACCTCCACGCCTGTAACAAGGACACCTCCACGCCTGCAACTTGCAACACTTGTTATAAGAGCTGAGGGGAGGAGGGGGGATAGGAGGCTGCTAGAGTGTATGGTGCTGAACAGCTTTGTGGTATAAGGAGAGAGAGAGAGAGAGAGAGAGAGAGAGAGAGAGAGAGAGAGAGAGAGAGAGAGAGAGAGAGAGAGAGAGAGTATAAATAAATAGATATTACTACATGTGCGGTGGACCAGCAGAGCTCAGCCTTGTCTCTTGGGTCACTGGTCTAATGGGCCCCAGTCCTAATGGGCCCCAGTCCGTTAATTAAAGGTTTTTACAGTCATAATATTAATAAAACCAACTCCGCAATAATATCCGCACTCTGTATCCGCACTCTGAACCCGCACTCTGAACCCGCACTCTGAACCCGCACTCTGAACCCGCACAGCAATATACCTGGCGTACCTGATGGTAATTAATCGGGACAGGTGGAGGTCTTAACTCAGGTATTTCTCGGCTTCTTAACTTTTACCAAATTTAAACGCAAGGAATGTTGTCTTGAGCCTTAATTAAAAGGTGGAATCTGTCTACCTGTCCCTGTTACTGGAGGTGTGTATGTATGTATGTATGTATGTATGTATGCATGTATGTATGTATGTATGTGTGTACTATGTATGTATGTATGTATGTATGTATGTATGTATGTATGTATGTATGTATATGTATGTATGTATGTATGTGTGTATGTATGTATGTATGTATGTATGTATGTATGTATGTGTGTATGTATAGTATATGTATGTATGTATGTGTGTATGTATGTAATATATAAACAAGAATAAACCAACAAAAAACACAAACTACTGTCAACACAAATTTACGGACGAGGAATGGACGGACGGACGGACGGAGACCACGTACTGTACTTAATAACGGTGCGGTACTTAGGAGGATTACCCTGGCTGCATTAATTAAGCGCGGGGTAATAGGATTCCATAGATAATTAGCCTAAGAGTAATTAGTTGGAATTAATAGGGGAGAATTGTACAAAAACAATAAGGTGCCAGAAAATAGTTAATTAAGCTTATCAAAAGAATTAGAAGCTTGAAACATAAACAGTAATTAATAACAAAATGCTATGATAGGTCAAAATTAATTGGGTGAATGAGTTGAGTTACTTATAATTAAATAATCTGTAAGAATATAATAATTAGTTGAAATAAAAAATGTGATGTAAACAAAACTTGTGAGTGAAGTAGTGTTGTTGTTGTTGTTGTGGTTGTTGTAGTTGTTGTTGTTGTTGTTGTTGGTGGTGGTGGTGTAGTTGTTGTTGGTGTGGGTACTGTGGGTGTTGTTGTTGATGTTATTGGTGTTGTTATTGTTGTTGTTGTTGTTATTGTTGTTATTATGGTTGTTGTTGTTGTTGTTATTGTTGTTGTTATTGTTGGTATTGTTATTGTTGTTATTGTTACTGCTGTTGTTTTTATTATTAGTGTCGTGTTATTGTTGTTGTTGTTGTTGTTGTTTTTAATTCTCGATAACTCAGGTGACTGCGGCGGTAAAAACTTTCCCTTCACTGAGTTACTGTTTTGTGGTCAATTGTTTAACAGAAATTAACCGAGAAAAATTATATTAATGTTTGGGGCGGGGGTCGGGTGTTTACGATCTGGGTATAAACATTACCAAGGTGTAAACATTAGCAAGCAACGTTTTTTGTAAGTGTAAACATCAGCAAGCAACGTTTTTTATATTCTACGTGTAAAATATTAAATAGCAACGTTAATAAATAATGCATGGCCCTACCCTGTACATAGAAACCAGAGAAAATAGGTAAATTAATACTGTATAGGCCTACCTGTATTAATGAACCACAAATAATGCGTAGGCCTAGCTGTACTTAGGAACCACAATAAATATATAAACCAATGCATAATGAATAGGCCTACCTTGTAATGAAGAACCAGGAGAAGCAGCCGTTATCTGAAAAGAGAATAATAGTACGCGGGCAGATAAATAATTCAATAACATATAAAATAAATCACACACACGTACACACACACACACACACACACACAGTACACACACACACACACACACACACACACACACACACACACATACACACACACACACACACACACGATAATAATAATAATAATAATAATAATAATAATAATAATAATAATAATAATAATAATAATAATAATAATAATAATAATAATAATAATAATAATAATAATAATAATAATAATAATAATCTACATATATATATAAACAAACCTTGATTTTAGGCTATTCGTGTTGTTTACCACGAAATAAAAAAATGCCTTAACTAATGTTCGTGTCTCACTCCTAACATCAATCTCTGTACCCTGACGAGTTACGGCAATTGTGAAGGTGAACTGTGGTAGTCACTTTACTATTTAGTTGTTATCTTACTTCCTCAATAGTGAACCATTACTACCCAACCATTATACAACCTTCATAAGGAATATAAGAAACTGAAACGCCTACTTTTAGTGTTAATAAGGTGAGTTTAACTTGAGAAAAATTATTTAATTGAAGGAATGAGTTTGGTATTTTCACGTGGAATTCCATTATTATTTACTCTTTAGTAGTTCTTTAATATTGTAGTGATATATAAATTGCATTTGAAATTATAGGTTAAGTTAAAATCGCAATAATTGGCTAAAACAATATAAAATACCTTTAAATTCGCAGAAATTGGTCGTTTAAATCCCCGGGTGTCCACAGGTGTTGTCCAGCCTTTGTTTACATCCAGTGGTGTGTGAGACTACGAGCCTAAAATCATTTCTAAAGTACAACACGAACCTAACTAATTTATCCTATCTTATCTAAATAAAATGAAAATATATTAGTATCGTGAATAAAAAAAAAAGTACTACTGTATGGTTAGGTTAGGTTTTATTTTGTGAAAGAAATTCCTGTTTTGCTTCGTTTTTGTCATATTTACATTCAGGTATTTAAACAAACATATTAATGAACAGTTTCTCAATAAATTATATTTATTAGTGTATGAAATAACTTAAAATATACACAAAAACAATTAATAACCAACGAAATAAATTAGAAAATATAAAATAAATGGTCCGTCACACACACCAAGACATCCACTTAATGTACTTCACTTGAGAGACGAGTAGAGACAGAGAGAGGGAGCGAGTAGAGACAGAGAGAGACGAGTAGAGACAGAGAGAGCAGTAGAGACAGAGAGACAGTAGAGACAGAGAGAGACGAGTAGAGACAGAGAGAGACGAGTAGAGACAGAGAGAGACGAGTAGAGACAGAGAGAAGAGTAGAGACAGAGAGAGAGAGAGACGAGTAGAAGGAAGAGACAGTGGAGACAGAGAGACAGTAGAGACAGAGAGAGAGACGAGTAGAGACAGAGAGAGAGACAGTGAGAGACAGAGAGAGACAGTGAGACAGAGAGAGACAGTAGAGACAGAGAGACGAGTAGAGACAGCACTGACCCAAGTTAACGGTTTAATCACGGCAGGATTTTGTCTCTAGCCCTGAACCAGATAGTGGAGTGATAATGGTGTAGTTTTTCCCCCGCTGTTAGTGTTATCAGTGGAGCCATTCTAAGGGAGAGCGCCCTATTGTACCTACTCTTTATATCACCCGGAATTATTATTATTATTTTTTTTACGGGAAAATTTTCACCATTTTTTATACTTTGTTGATAATTAAAAAAAAATAAATTCTAGTTAAAAATGTTAGTTATGTTTGTGTAAAGGCGTAACTAAATCATTCGCGTTTAATAAGTGTCTTTATTGAGAGATTAAACCAAGACATTATTGTTTGGTGTTATATAAGTATTAGTGAAAGCATAACTGTGGATTAATTAGGTGTTCATTATTACAGGTGCGGGGCCGTAAAGAGTGATGACGTCATAGAGGTGTGATGACGTCAGAGAGGTGTGATGACGTCAATAGGGTGTGATGACGTCATAGAGGTGTGATGACGTCATAGAGGTGTGATGACGTCATGGGTGATACGTCAGAGAGGTGTGACGTCTAGGTGATGAGTCAATCTACCATGTTTAACCCCAGCCATCATGATAAGGTTGGTTAATATATCTGTCAGTTATTTGTCTGTATTGGATAAGTTTGTCTTCATGTATGATAGTATAAAACCGTCTTCCTGTACATACATACATACATACATACATACATATATACGTACATACACGGACTCCTACATGCACACACACAAAAGTTTTCCTGTTTCTTTCATAACTAACGAGATCTTGGTTATGAGAGCTTCCCCGGTCTGTTGTGTTGTAACAAGGTGGCCTCTCTCTCTCTCTCTCTCTCTCTCTCTCTCTCTCTCTCTCTCTCTCTTTTAGCTGTAACAAGATGGCCTCTCTCTCTCTCTCTCTCTCTCTTTTAGCTGTAACAAGGTGGCCTCTCTCTCTCTCTCTCTCTCTCTCTCTCTCTCTCTCTCTCTCTCTCTCTCTCTCTCTCTCTTTTCTCTTCTTCTCTCTCTCTCTCTCTTTTAGCTGTAACAAGGTGGCCTCTCTCTCTCTCTCTCTCTCTCTCTCTCTCTCTCTCTCTCTCTCTCTCTCTCTCGCTTTTAGCTGTACAAAGGTGGCCTCTCTCTCTCTCTCTCTCTCTCTCTCTCTCTCTCTCTCTCTTCTCTCTTCTCTCTCTCTCTCTCTCTCAAACACTTTCCCAATCATGAAAATTTGAAACAACTCTAAAAGAAAAAATAAATAAAGTTATATGAAGAAAATAAACAAAGAAATTAACAAAAAAAATTAACAAAAACAGCAAAACAAGAAAAGTTAAATAAAAGAAGAAGAAAAATATGAACGAAATGAAAGTTTGAAAGACCAGATCTGTTTTTGTTATCACTGGAGTCCATCTCATTTGGAGCTATAGATTGGAAGCTCTTGTTCAAACACGTCTCATAGATTTAAAAGGGAATAAGAAAATAGATTAGTCCTCCCTTTACCTGGTTTATTTTATTGTATTTTTTCTTGTTTATTGTTTTCTTGGTTTATTTTACTGTATTTTCTTGTTTATTGTTTTACTTGGTTTATTTTACTGTATTTTTCTTGTTTTATTGTTTTACTTGGTTTATTTTACTGTATTTTTGTTTTATTGTTTTACTTGGTTTATTTACTGTATTTTCTTGTTTTTTTTTTCTGGTTTTTTTACTGTATTTTTCTTGTTTTATTGTTTTATTGGTTTATTTTACTGTATTTTTCTTGTTTTATCGTTTTCTGGTTTATTTTGTATTTTTCTTGTTTTATTGTTTTACTTGGTTTATTTTACTGTATTTTTCTTGTTTTATTGTTTTTCTTGGTTTATTTTATTGTATTTTTCTTGTTTTATTGTTTTACTTGGTTTATTTTACTGTATTTTTCTTGTTTTATTGTTTTTCTTGGTTTATTTTACTGTATATTACTTGTTTTATTGTTTTAATGAGACTGGGGAGGAGGACTAGTTAACCTCAGGGCCGCTATGTTAAACAAGTGGTTACTGAAACAAAGTAAATATAATAGTAATTAATGTTTTAAGTCAGGTCAATTAACATGGGATAAAGTGTATGTAAATTATTATACAAAGTGAAGGTGAAGGGCGTGTCTGGGGGTGATGAGGGGCGTGTCTGGGGTGAGGGCGTGTCTGGGGTGATGAGGGCGTGTCTGGGGTGATGAGGGCGTGTCTGGGGTGATGAGGGGCGTGTCTGGGGTGATGAGGGCGTGTCTGGGGTGATGAGGGGCGTGTCTGGGGTGATGATATGATGTGTCTGGGGTGATGATATGTCTCTCTGGGGTGACGATATGCAGCATGTCTGGGGTGATGATGTGTCTGGGGTGATAAGGGGCATGTCTGGGGTGATGATATGTCTCTCTGGGGTGTCTAAGGATGTCTGGCTGCCTACGACCACAAACCGTTCCCTAATTCAAGCTTACCTCCTCCCCCTAACAAACGTTTCTCCATATTGTTACCATTGTCCCAGCACATCCCAGCACATCTCAGCACATCCCAGCACACCTCAGCACCTCCCAACATCCCTCAGCTCCCAGGCGGCTTAACACCCCCCAACAAACCACTCTGAGGACAACCAGCTGATTAACTCAACAATTGACGTCACCAATGGCCAGATGGTGTTGTGTTGTCTGACGTCCAGAGCTGAGCTGGTAATCTGCTTTAACCACCCCCCTTAACTCCCCCTTTAACCCCTTAACCCCCTTTACTCCTCCCATAACCCTTACCCCTTCCTCTGACCTCCCCTTAACCCCTTTACCTCCCCTACAGACCCTTACTTCGTTACCTCCCCTCACCACCCCCTCTCTCTCTCTCTCTCTCTCTCTCTCTCTCTCTCTCTCTCTCATTTACCTCAATACACACAAATACAGCTAGGTACACAGGCAGCCAGACAGGTAGACAGCCAGACAGGTAAACAGACAGACAGGTAAACAGGCAGACAGGTAGACAGCCAGACAGGTAGACAGCCAGACAGGTAGACAGCCAGACAGGTAGAGAGACAGACAGGTAGACAGCCAGACAGGTAGACAGACAGACAATTATCAAGCCATTAGTGTCACATAATACCCACAACAGTTTAAGGAGCTAGCCACCGTACATGGGTCAGCCTGCCCGAGTAACATGATAGGTTAGGTTAGGTTATCATGATAGAGCTATCTACTGTCCTCACCGCACACTCCACCTCACACTCCACCTCACACTCCACCTCACACTCCACCTCACACTCCACCTCACACTCCACCTCACACTCCACCTCACACTCCACCTCACACTCCTCCACCCCCCCCCACTCCACCCACCTACATGTGTGGGCGTCTCAACACTCATCTCCTTCCTCGTTAAATTCTGTTGTGTCCTAGACTACCTCCTCTTCCTCCTTCTCATCCTCCTCCTCCTCCTCACCTAAACATGACTCCTCACGTTACTCAGACTATAACATGACTCAACACCTACACGCTGTCCTGTCACCGTGAAAATATATTCATAAATATATCCTGTACCTTCATGTTTATAACACTGCATGATGGAGGGAGTGTGGGAGGGGCGGGAGGGAGTGTGGGAGGGCGGGAGGGAGGGAGGGCGGAGGGGAGGGGAGGGGCGGGAGGGAAGGGAGGGGCGGGAGGGAGTGTGGGAGGGGCGGGAGGGAGTGTGGGAGAGGTGGGGGGATAGAGGGAGGGTGGAGGGTAACATGTTTTTCTTGCTACTGAAAAATACAAAACCAGGAATTAATTCATAATGCCGACAAAAATATATTTATACAGGTACGGTAATTAATTTATACAGGTACGGTAATTAATTTATACAGGTACGGTAATTAATTTATACAGGTACGGTAATTAATTTATACAGGTACGGTAATTAATTTATACAGGTACGGTAATTAATTTATACAGGTACGGTAGTTAATTTATACAGGTACGGTAGTTAATTTATACAGGTAAATCATTATACAGGTGACATGTTTAAGCTGTTATTGATAAGCTATTGTGTGTATGTGTATGTGTGTGTGTGTGTGTGTGTGTGTGTGTGTGTGTGTGTGTGTGTGTGTGTGTGTGTGTGTGAGGCAGGAGAGTAGTGTGGGCAGGTGAGGAGAGGCAGGATAAGAGGAGGCAGGTGTGACAGGTGGAGTATCCTGATGAGAGAGAGGGAGAGTGAGGGAAGAGGGAGAAGGGATGGGAGAGTGAAATAGGGGAAGAGGGGAGACTGAGAGTGAGAAGGAAAATGAGGAAAGTGAGAGAAAAAGGAGAGATAATGAGAGAGACTAGAGATAATTATGTAACTTAAGAAAATAAACATCAACTAAAACCTTCATAAACAAATTTAAAACAGAGAGTAAAGTTATCTCAGTGGGTCATAAACTAGCCAATTACACCAGCCAGCCACTTAACTACAGCTAATATAAGGTAGTTAACGGGATTGGTAGTTAATAATGGTGTGTGTGTGTGTGTGTGTGTGTGTGTGTGTGTGTGTGGTGGAAAAGGTAAGGAGGACACAACGACAGGTCATTAACAACAGGTAACTCACTCATAACACCTGACTTACACACACACTCTCCTTCCATAATTTACCTGTCTATCATCTTACACACACACACACACACACACAGACACACACACACACACGCTCCCATTTGGCTTGGATGGCAACCACTCTCCCTGCTTACCTACCAGCCCCCTTCCCACTGACTTAGTAGAGGAATTTGACGTAGCAAAACGCCTGGACAAACTAAAATTAAAACGCTCTACCACCCCCATTGACTTACCAATGAAACTATTCAAGGAGTTCTCCCCGGAGCTTGCTAAACCCCTCTGCTCCATCATCAATGCTTCTCTCAGTCAAGCCAGATGCCCAGCTGACTGGAAGACCTCTTATGTATCACCAGTGCCCAAGTCAACCAGCCCACAATCCCTAAATCAGCTACGACCTATTGCAATCACCCCAATACCCAGCCTAATCTGTGAAAGTTTTGTGTTTGACTGGGCTTATGCTGATATTGCAGGAGTCGTAGACCCTCAGCAATTTGGCAACATGAAAACTTCCTCCACCACTCACTGTCTTGTCAGCTTTCTCGATTACATA
>NW_024738859.1:0-62500 GCF_018991925.1 Homarus americanus | reverse complement strand
TTCCACAGCCCTCCCTCCTTCTCTTGATCTTGTTAGTGGACTATTACTACTAATTACTTTTTGTAACGTGGCCTAGCCTTAATAGCCACACCTTCGCCGCCATTTAATCACCTTAATATTAAATATCCTAATACAAGAGAAGCTATCCTAGCTGTGTTGAGTTAGTTGAGCCGCAGGTCTATGCGGCATTCAGTGACTGTAGCCTCATAGTCAATATCTGCAGCAGTTGTCGGCCTTGGAGCCGAAGATCTCGTTCCCCTGAGGCAGAGCAAAGCCGACCGAAGGAGAGAGAAAGACAGTCGACATCTCATCCAGGCTGCAACATAACTTCTGGGCTGCTGCTTCTGTTCGGAGATCACCTCCGCGAGTCTGGCGTAGAAACATCTTGCACTTGGTCCACTACTACTACTACTATCCATCATCTAGTTATCCTCGTCCATTATCATTAACAATAAATATATCCTTTCTCCTCCTCCTCCCTTCTTCAATATCCTTCTTCTCCTCTTCCTTCTCCTTCTCTTCAATATCCTCCCTCTTCCGTCTCCTCTTCCCTTTCTCACTCTTCACCAACATTAAACAATCAAACAATAAACAATAAAAGAAACAAACAACAAAACAATGACAGTGATCTTACCTGGAATTATTGTAGGTAATTAGAGTGCATACACCTGTAGGCACAAGTAAATACGTATACATGTGAATCACTTAACAGGTGAGATAAACTCTTAATTACCTCACACACCTGTTAGGGGTCACCTGAGGGTCTTCCAATTATCCCCACAGCTGATTCACAATGTCAACAAACGTTTCTACATTCCTCACAACTGATTCATAATGTCAACAAACGTTCCTCGTCTCCTTCACAGCTGATCAGAGTGACCAATCAAACGTATCTCACTTCCATGTTTGTGTGTTTCTTATTGTATCTGTGTTAACTCTCTCACTTATCTAGTAGTTAACACATCTAACACTCACAGGTAGACTAAACATTATCACTTTTCCTTAGAACGTTTCTCTGTATCGTAAAACGTTCTCTTGGGAAACGTTTATCACCCACAACACAGGATGACTTTCATAAACACGTTTCTAACTTTTAATGTATCGTATATAGAAAACGTTCCTCTAAGCTGGTGAACTTAGCCAACGTTTGTTATCCACAGCAAACAAGAAAGTCTTTGAAAACATTTCCATTTATCGTTTACAAGTCCAGACACATTTCATCACGTACAATTTTTAGTTATAATTAATCTCTTCTTTTTTTATATTTAATTCCAATACATTTACATAATTAATTTTCTATGATTGAATATTTGTCGTTTTTACATATATTTTTGTTAATGGTGGAGATAACATATTTTTCTGGATACATTTCTGTGAGTAAATTCCAATAAGTTTTCTTGAATATGTTTATGTGACGTGAGCTGCTACTCTCAGTCACTCCAAGCTCAACAATGTGTGGCCAGGTTCAAGTGGCCACTAAGCAGGCTGCACTGAGCAGGCCACGAGGACATTGAGAGACACTGAGAAACACACACGAGTACACTGAGGAGACACACGTGGAGACTGAGAGACACACGTGGAGACAGAGAGAGACAGGAGAGAGACGCTGCCCCTCCTGTACCATCAACAACACTGCCTTCCTCTACCCTGGTGCCTCTCTACCCAACCTTCCCCGCCTCAGTGTCAAGGTCTGTGTCTGTCTGTCTGTCTGTCTGTCTGTCTCCAGCCATCTCTCTCTCTCTCTCTCTCTCCTTAATTCAGGTTTTCCAGATAGCAGTTGCCTGTGACCCCATGATGACCTGACCTCACTGACCCACTCTTGGCTGTAATTGACACCTAGGTCTAATTGGCACCTGGCACTAATTGGCACCTGACATTAATAGGTGCCTGGGATTAATATTCACCTTGCTCTAATTGGCACCAGGCTCTAACAGGCACCTGTGTCTAATAAGGTCAAACATTACCTGGCTCTAACTATGATACCTGATATAATTAGGATCAATTATAATTACCTCACCTACCTTGCCACACCTTACACCCACTCCACCTTCACCACCATATCATCCCTCCACCACCCACCACTTCCCACCCCCCACCCTCCTCCCTCCCTCTCCGCACAGGTCCTCACACCGATCCTGTGGCAAGACCTATAACTCAAACCTATTCTACCAAGACCTATAACTCAGACCTATAACGCCAAGAGGGTGAAGTAGATGGTAAACAAACACAGCTCATGGATGGCTTTAGAAGTTATTGAAAGGAGTTCAATTTAATAAAGAATTTTGTGTTTATTTTGGTTTTGTAGTTAAGGTGAGTTTTATTAGTGGACAGGTAACGTAAGATATACCTGAGTGTTGTGTGTTAATTAGTACTGGTGTGTGTGTGTGTGTGGTCAAGGCCTTCACCTGCATCACAAGTACTGAGACAGAGTACACACACACACACACACACACACACACACACACACACACACACACACACATACATCTTAACATGATATAACGTAATAACTGTATACCGTCCAGCCTCCTATCATGTCACTACTGAACTAATTAAAAGAATTATATTATTAATCATTAACTGATTGTTGTCCTCTGGTAATACAGTAATACATAGTTGTATTAACTTTTAAACGTCTAGTAGTATATATTAATATTATTATATTATTATAAATATTCATATATATTATTATTATTATTTATTATTATTATTATTATTATTATTATTATTATATACTTATTATTATATACTTATTATTATTATTATTATTATTATTATTATTATTATTTATTATTATTATTATTATTATTATTATTATTATTATTATTATTATTATTATTATTATTATTATTATTATTATTATTTATTATTATTATTATTATTATTATTATTATTATTATTATTATTATTATTATTATTATTATTATTATTATTATTATTATATTATTATTATTATTACTTAACATAAACATATATAGAATCACCTGTACTAGTTATATATTATCAGGTTAATAGACTTCAGTAACATATCTAAATTAACAATCTGTTCACGTAACCAACCTGCTAGAAAAGATGTATTTCCAGACAGACAGACAGACAGACAGGTAGACAGGTAGACAGGCAGACACACAGATAGACAGACAGGTAGACAGGTAGACAGGCAGACAGACAGACAGACAGACAGGTAGACAGGTAGACAGGTAGACAGGCAGACAGACAGACAGACAGACAGGTAGGAGGCAGACAGACAGACAGACACACAGACAGGTAGATAGACACACAGACAGACAGACAGACACACAGACAGACACATAGACAGACAGACACATAGACACACGCACGGACAGACAGACAGACAGACAGATAAATTCCCAGACACATAATCAGAGCGCCCCTTTCCTCCCTGCTTATCTACTTACCTACTTTCCTCACCTACTTACCTCCTCCAATAATCCGGTCCCATGTTAATTCGACCAGCCAATCAGGTAAGAGTGTAAGCCCAGGGACGCCAGCCAATCAGGTAAAGAGCGTATGATGCCAGCCAATCAGGTAAAGAGTGTATGAGGCCAGCCAATCAGGCAAAGAGGTATGATGCCAACCAATCAGGTTAAGAGCGTATGATGCCAGCCAATCAGGTAAAGAGTGTATGATGCCAGCCAATCAGGTAAAGAGTGTAGAGGCCAGCCAATCAGGCAAAGAGTGTATGATGCCAGCCAATCAGGTAAAGAGCGTATGACAGCCAATCAGGTAAAGAGTGTATGATGCCAGCCAATCAGGTAAGAGGTATGATGCCAGCCAATCAGGTAAAGAGTATAGAGGCCAGCCAATCAGGTAAAGAGTGTATGATGCCAGCCAATCAGGTAAAGAGTGTATGATGCCAGCCAATCAGGTAAAGAGTGTATGAGGCCAGCCAATCAGGCAAAGAGTGTATGATGCCAGCCAATCAGGTAAAGAGTGTATGATGCCAGCCAATCAGGTAAAGAGTGTATGAGGCCAGCCAATCAGGTAAGAGTGTATGAGGCCAGCCAATCAGGCTAAAAGAGCGTATGATGCCAGCCAATCAGGTAAAGAGTGTATGATGCCAGCCAATCAGGTAAAAGAGTGGCGAATGATAGCCAATCAGGTAAAGAGTGTATGATGCCAGCCAATCAGGCAAAGAGTGTATGATGCCAGCCAATCAGGTAAAGAGTGTATGATGCCAGCCAATCAGAAAGAAAGTGTATGATGCCAGCCAATCAGGTAAAGAGTGTATGATGCCAGCCAATCAGGCAAAGAGTGTATGATGCCAGCCAATCAGGCAAAGAGCGTATGATGCCAGCCAATCAAAGAGTGTATGAGGCCAGCCAATCGGGTAAAGAGTGTATGATGCCAGCCAATCAGGTAAAAGAGGGTGAGGCCAGCCAATCAGGCAAAGAGTGTATGATGCCAGCCAATCAGGTAAAGAGTGTATGAGGCCAGCCAATCAGGCAAAGAGTGTATGATGCCAGCCAATCAGGCAAAGAGTGTATGATGCCAACCAATCAGGTTAAGGGCGTATGATGCCAGCCAATCAGGTAAAGAGAGTGTATGAGGCCAGCCAATCAGGTAAAGAGTGTATGATGCCAGAAAATCAGGCAAAGAGTGTATGATGCCAGCCAATCAGCAAAGAGCGTATGATGCCAACCAATCAGGTAAAGAGTGTGGCGAGGCCAATCAACGTAAAGAGAAGGACAGCCAATCAGGTAAAGAGTGTATGATGCCAATCAGGTAAGAGCGTATGATGCCAGCCAATCAGGTAAGATGTGCTGCACCAGCAGCGTATGATGCCAGCCAATCAGGTAAAGAGCGTATGATGCCAGCCAATCAGGTAAAGAGCGTATGATGCCAGCCAATCAGGTAATGGTGTATGATGCCAGCCAATCAGGTAAAGAGCGTATGATGCCAGCCAATCAGGTAATGGAGTGTGATGCCAGCCAATCAGGTAATGAGTGTATTATGCCAGCAATCAGGTAATAGGTGTATGATGCGTCAGGTAATGAGCGTGTGATGCCAGCCAATCAGGTAATGAGTGTATGATGCCAGCCAATCAGGTAATGAGTGTATGATGCCAGCCAATCAGGTAAAGAGTGTATGATGCCAGCCAATCAGGTAAAGAGTGTATGATGCCAGCCAATCGGTAAGAAGTGTATGATGCCAGCCAATCAGGTAAAGTGTATGATGCCAGCCAATCAGGTAAAGAGGTGTATGAGGCCAGCCAATCAGGTAAAGAGTGTATGATGCCAACAATCAGGTAAAGAGGTATGATGCCAGCCAATCAGGTAAAGAGTGTATGATGCCAGCCAATCAGGTAAAGAGGTGTATGATGCCAGCCAATCAGGTAAAGAGTGTATGATGCCAGCCAATCAGGTAAAGAGTGTATGATGCCAGCCAATCAGGTAAGAGTGTATGATGCCAGCCAATCAGGTAAGAGTGTATGATGCCAGCCAATCAGGTAAAAGTGGCATGATGCTCAGCCAATCAGGTAAAGAGTGTATGATGCCAGCCAATCAGGTAAAGAGTGTATGATGCCAGCAATCAGGTAAAGAGTGTATGATGCCAGCCAATCAGGTAATGAGTGTATGATGCCAGCCAATCAGGTAAGAGTGTATGATGCCAGCAATCAGGTAAGAGTGTATGATGCCAGCCAATCAGGTAATGAGTGTATGATGCCAGCCAATCAGGTAAGAGTGTATGATGCCAGCCAATCAGGTAAAAAGTGTATGAGGCCAGCCAATCAGGTAAAGAGTGTATGATGCCAGCCAATCAGGTAAAGAGTGTATGATGCCAGCCAATCAGGTAATGAGTGTATGATGCCAGCCAATCAGGTAAAAGTGTATGATGCCGCCAATCAGGTAAAGAGTGTATGATGCCAGCCAATCAGGTAAAGAGTGTATGATGCCAGCCAATCAGGTAAAGTGTATGATGCCAGCCAATCAGGTAAAATTATGAGGCCAGCCAATCAGGAAAAGTGTATGATGCCAGCCCAGGTAAAAGCTTTCCTCTCTCTTTAAAATACTTGATCTATTAGGAATACTGAGTCGGTGATGTCCAGTCAGTCAGTCCGTCCAGTCAGTCCAGTCAGTCCAGTCCAGTCAGTCTAGTCAGTCAGTCCAGTCAGTCCAGTTCAGTCAGTCCAGTCCATCTCCAGTCCAGTCCAGTCCAGTCAGTCCAGTCAGTCAGTCCAGTCTCAGTCAGTCCAGTCCAGTCCAGTCAGTCCAGTCCAGTCCAGTCAGTCCATCTCTCAGTCGTCAGTCAGTCCAGTCAGTCCATCTCAGTCAGTCAGTCCAGTCAGTCCAGTCCATCTCAGTCCAGTCCAGTCAGTCCAGTCCAGTCCAGTCCATCTCAGTCCAGTCCATCTCAGTCCAGTCCAGTCATCAGTCGTCAGTCCAGTCCAGTCAGTCATCTCCAGTCCAGTCGTCAATCCAGTCCATCTCAGTCCAGTCAGTCAGTCCAGTCTCAGTCCATCTCAGTCCAGTCAGTCAGTCAGTCATCCATCTCAGTCAGTCGTCAGTCAGTCAGTCCATCTCAGTCCAGTCCAGTCAGTCAGTCCAGTCCATCTCAGTCAGTCAGTCAGTCCAGTCCATCCAGTCCAGTCCAGTCCATCTCAGTCCAGTCAAGTCCAGTCCAGTCCAGTCCAGTCCAGTCAGTCCAGTCCATCTCAGTCCAGTCAGTCCATCTCAGTCCAGTCTTCAATAACATGTAATTTTCTCCTCATAAACAGAAATACATATATATACATAATGTGTGTGTGTGTGTGTGTGTGTGTGTGTGTGTGTGTGTGTGTGTGTGTGTGTGTGTGTGTGTGTGTGTGTGTGTGTGTGTGTGTGTGTGTGTGTGTGTGTGTGTGTGTGTGTGTGTGTGTGTGTGTGTGTGTGTGTGTGTGTGTGTGTGTGTGTGTGTGTGTGTGTGTGTGTGTGTGTGTGTGTGTGTGTGTGTGTGTGTGTGTGTGTGTGTGTGTGTGTGTGGATGGGACTTTACCTGAATAATATTATAAAGGTACTCTCTCTCTCTCTCTCTCTCTCTCTCTCTCTCTCTCTCTCTCTCTCTTGACAGCAGCTTAACCATTTGAGGACCCTGGTTCGAGTCCCTTCACTGCGGTGCCCTGTGGTGAGGGACTGTTGGCACCACCCTGCACTCACACAATTGCTGACAGAGGCACTGTACTATGCGTGGGTTCTCTGCAAGTGAAAGCTAATGCGAGTACTGTGTGTGTGTGTGTGTGTGTGTGTGTGTGTGTGTGTGTGTGTGTAGTACTGTGTGTGTGTGTGTGTGTGTGTGTGTGTGTGTGTGTGTGTGTGTGTGTGTGTGTGTGTGTGTGTGTGTGTGTGTGTAGTGTGTGTGTGTGTGTGTGTGTGTGTGTGTGTGTGTGTGTGTAGTGTGTGTGTGTGTGTGTGTGTGTGTGTGTGTGTGTGTGTGTGTGTGTGTGTGTATGTGTGTGTGTGTGTGTGTGTGTGTGTGTGTGTGTGTGTGTGTGTGTGTGTGTGTGTGGGTGTGTGTGTGTGTGTGTGTGTGTGTGTGTGTGTGTGTGTGTGTGTGTGTGTGTGTGTGTGTGTGTGTGTGTGTGTGTGTGTGTGTGTGTGTGTGTGTGTGTGTGTGTGTGTTAGTAAGCAGTGTAAATATTAAACATTTCAAGCCGAGATCGTTTAAACCTTTGGGGACGATGGTGTGGCAATGGTGGCAGTGTGGTGTGGTGTGGTGGCAGTGTGGTGGCGGTGTGGTGGCAGTGTGGTGGCAGTGGTGGCGGTATGGTGGCAGTGTGGTTGTTGGCAGTGGTTGGCAGTATGGTGGCAGTATGGTGGCAGTATGGTGTGATGTGGCGGTATGGTGGCGGTATGATTTGGCGGTGCGTGGTGGCAGTATGGTGGCAGTGGTGGCAGTATGGTGGCGTGGTGGCAGTATGGTGGCAGTGTTGTTGTGATATGTTGGTAGTATGGTGGCAGTATGAAGTTGTATGGTGGTATGGTGGCAGTATGGTGGCGGTATGGTGTGATATGGTGGCAGTATGGTGGCGGTATGGTGGCAGTATGGTGGCGTATGGTGTGATGTGATGGCGGTGGTGGCGTGGTTGGCAGTGTGGTTGGCAGTATGGTGGCAGTATGGTGGCGGTGGTGGCAGTATGTTTGTGGCAGTGTATGGTGTGATATGGTGGCAGTATGGTGGCAGTATGGTGGCAGTATGGTGGCAGTGGTGTGGCAGTATGGTGGCAGTATGGTGGCGTATGGTGGCAGTATAGTGGATATGGTGGCAGTATGGTGGCAGTATGGTTGGCAGTATGGTGGCGTATATGGTGGCAGTATGGGTATTGTTGGCAGTATGGTGGCAGTATGGTGGCGGTATATGGTGGCAGTATGGTGGCAGTATGGTGGCAGTGTGGTAGACGTGGGACTCACATAGACAGGAACTGTTTAATAAGAACTACGAGTGAGGCCATCAACACCACTTGACATACAGACAAACAACACTTCACCACCACCAAACAACACCCTTCCACCACCCTTCACCACCAAACAACACCACTTCACCACCACCAAACAACACCACTTCACCACCACCAAACAACACCACTTCACCACCACCAAACAACACCACTTCACCACCACCAAACAAACTCCTAACTCCGTATCCTATCATAATCCGTCTATATGAATCCTACCATATATCCTTTCATAAAACAGGAAGGATATCTTGTGTATCAGACCTTACCTGCAGACTGTCACAGGATGATTATTAGTAAACATCTCACCTGATCTTCCTCACCTGTAGTAGGTAATGTTTGTGTTAATAGGTGGATGTTGTTGTTGTGTTTTTGTGGGATTTTACCTGTGTTTGTACCTGTGTCTGTACCTCTACTTTAAACTGTACCTGTATATGGATTTAACCCCTTGAGCTCCCTCCTCCTCCTCCCCTCCCTCCTCCCTCCCTACCTCCTTCTATCTCTCTCCTCCTCCTCCCCCCCCCAGCAGTAAGGGGTAGGATCAGCCCGGCTGCTCAGGACATACCAACAATAGGGCAAATCTTACCTGCAGCTGACATATGCAAATACCTGTGTATAGTGACTCTCTCTCTCTCTCTCTCTCTCTCTCTCTCTCTCTCTCTCTCTCTCTCTCTGTCTGTCTTCTGTCCTTCAGGTACACACACACACACACACACACACACACACACACACACTCCAATACATTGGTCATTTAAGTCAATTTATCGCATCGCCGATTCCACGTTCCAATTAAATCTGTAACGAAACAATTGAAGGACAGATTTGAGCAATCATTTAGTTAAAGTTGTAGTTGTTGTCTTTGTTTTCTTATTGATGTTGTTATTGTTACCGTAGTGAGGGGGTGGTCTTTGGGAGTAAGTGAAGTTGTTATTAAAGGTTATTATTAAACACACACACACACACACACACACACACACACACACACACACACACACACACAGCCAGGCGTGGGAGGAATGCAGTTAACAGAGGAAAAATGTTCAATATTTTTCAAAATAGTTTAAATAAAAATCTGCTGAAAATGATGGAAAGTGAAGCCAAAATGTTTTTATTCTACAGGTAAATTTAATAATAAAAATCGTGTTCGTATTCCTTCAGTAAAATTATTTAAAGTTCGGTTTGTATTTCTTATATAAAATAAATTAATTGTTATTTATCAGGTAGACTTAATTATTTTTTCGTTTCTCAGGTAAAATTAGTTAGAAAAATGTTTGAACTTTCAGATAAGCCTTTTAACACCAAACTGTCTCTTAAAGCCCTGATCTGACCCCTGACCTCTGACCTGACCTCTGACCTCCTGACCTGGTCTCTGTTATAAAGGGTTCTTTAATATTTCTCGCCGTTGACATTATTGACACATTAAACGACAGAAGTGAGTGAGTGAGTGAGTAGGTCGACGCTGGCTACCTGTGGTACTATAACACCTGTGTACTCTGTCGCAGGTGCCACCACATAGTCCTCTCTCTCTCTCTCTCTCTCCCTATTGCTGGGTGTGGTCAGGTCGTGTCCTTCCTCCCTTGTTCCATAATGCCTCTGTCTGTTTTATTATTATACACACACACACACAAGTGTTATACATTTTAGCTTCGCCAACATATTTGGCTGGACGTCCATGGTTTTAATTTGACGCTTCGCCAACTCGATTTAGTGATTGAATCTACATATTGGCGAAGGAGAGAGGGAAGAAAGGAGGAGAGGAGAGCCTGGCGAAGAAAGGAGGAGAGGAGAGCCTGGCGAAGACGGAAAGAGGATGTACTTAACGAGGCCATTTAACACAACAGGAAGTTAATGTGTAGTTATATATGCAGTAAGAATATATAACCTTTACCTTGTCGACATAGTGCATAGTTAAACACTTCAGAAATGTCCTTCGGTGTCTATAAATTACCTTAGTGATTAATTGAAGGGTCTAGGTAATGCCCTTGTAGCAGTAAATGGGTTTGTTGTTGTAGATAAATAAACAAACACACGATTAGGGATAAAACATAAACTTAAGGTCTATTATATATGGTTTATTTAATGACGTAAACAACATCCTCATTCATAAGTTTACCTGCCGGGTTTACTTCTCCTTCAGGTAAACAACTCACCTGGGGGCCTAACAGCTGATTGGATGAAGGTGAATATGGGATCTGGATTCTCAAAAAATATGTAAGTGATTTTGTTTTTGTTGGTAATTGAAGATGTACTTTAGGTTAGGTTAGGCTGGGTTAGGTTAGGTTAGGTTAGGCTAGGTTGGTTGGTTGGTTAGGTTAGGTTAGGTTAGGCTGGGTTGGGTTAGGTTAGGTTGGGTTAGGTTAGGTTAGGTTAGGCTGGGTGGGTTGGGTTAGGTTGGGTTGGTTGGGTAGGTTAGGCTGGGTTGGGTTGGTTGGGTGGGTTAGGTTAGGTTAGGTTAGGCTGGGTTGGGTTAGGTTAGGTTGGGTTAGGTATTCCTCATTTCTGAACCCCGAGACATCTTGATACATCTCGTCATGACTGTCTCCCCTGTGGCGCTTGGTCCCACCTGTGTCCTGGCTGGTGTACTACAAGGTCGGCGTCCCTCTCTGCTTCCTTCTCCTTCTCTGGTATGCTCAGGTGTAGCGGCCTCGTCCCTGTGTTGCCTCGTCCTTCTCTGTGTGTTGAGTACTTCATTCATCAAGGACTCGTGTGTGCTGTTGTTATTATTTCTATACACTTTCTTCTGAATAATAATGATAATGGTGATAATATAACACTACTACTACTATTACTACTACTTAACGTGGCCTCCAACCTTTCCTTATAGCCACTACAATTACTACTACTACTATTACTACTGCTACTCCTACTACTAACAATAATAATAATAACACCTGCCTCTCTTCACACCAGGTAAACAGACCCACACAACTTACCTGTCTTTACCCCCTCCCCTCACCACACACCTTCAACTCCCCTCTCCCCCCTCCTCCCCTTCACACCTTCAACTGTACCTGGGAAGAATACGTTTAAGGTCACTATATCCGCTTCACCTTGACTCAGTTATATTCGTAGGTTACTATACTAAATATACATACCTGGATATAGGTATACCTGGCATACATATATAGGACACTTATGTATAGATGGTATACATATATAGAACCCTTATATGTATAGGATAGTTAAGGGGTGGTGGGGAGGTTCTAAGGGGGTAAGGTTATCCCCCTTAGATAGGATAGTTAAAGGGGGATTAAGTGGGTAAAATTTCCCCCTTAAAGACGATGATTTAAGGGGATTAAGGGATGAAATTGGCCCCCTTAGACAAGACAGTTAAAGGGAGTAATGGATGAAATTTACCCCTTTAAAGGAAAACTAAGGGGTGAAGATGATGATGTTTTAAAGGGGTAAAGTTATCTGTCCCCTTAAGCTTGGGCCCCATTAGGACTGTGATAACCCCTTTGACCCTTAACACCCATAGAGCTGCTGACTCAACCACTCTGGGTATTTATGGGGTATGGCGGTGTCCCTGTGATGCCCGCACCCTCTATTGCGTGCACTTCAACCACCCATAGAGGTAATTGCGTGCACTTGAACCATCTTTGTGATCATTGCGTGAGAGTAGACCACTCATAGAGAAGATTGCGTGCTTGTAGACCACCCATAGAGAAGATTGCGTGCATATAGACCACCCATAGTGATAATTACGTACGTGTAGAGAGCTATAGCGATAATTGCGTGCACTCAAACCGTAGACCACCCAGAGCTAATTGAGTGCATGTTATGAGCCAGAGCGATAATTGCGTGCACTCAAACTATCTAAGTGCCTAGTACGTGCATACAGACCGGCCATAGAGATAATTGCGTGCATTTAAGCCAACTAAGTAACAATTGCGTGCGTATATAACAGTTATAGAGATAATTGCGTGCACTTAAATCATCTAAATACCTCTTGCGTGCGTGTACACCATGAGGAACACATACAGTGAATCAAGAACAAGGACATTAATATACAGGCAACGTTCGCCCATTGTGTATGCGTCACCTGTGCGAATTTAATGAGCGTACGTAGAGGATTGCCATGAGTATGTGTACGTGTTTTGTGTACTGTACGTGGTGTCGCTAAGTACATAGGTGTGTGTACGTATTTTATGTGTGTAATGTATTGCCAGGTATCGTGTGTGTGTGTGTGTGTGTGTGTGTGTGTGTGTTTTAATTACGGGTCGTATAGTGAGGAGTGTCGCCTCATGACTGACAGACAGACTGACAGACGTGAGGGAGCGGAACGGACGTACTTGATGACGAACGGACGGACGGACGTGATAACGGACGTGACTAGACCTGTACTGGTTTCCTAATTGGACTTTTGATTTGAGGAAAAATATTATTTTTTTTCGATTTATTAACAATATTTACATCGGTGAGCGGTGGCCGAGAGGATGGAACACTCATTTCCTAACCTAAGAGTCACTGGTTCGATCCCTAGGCACCCTGAGTCCACCCTTCTGTAAATGTGTACCTAAATTTATAGTTGAGAAAGTGAAGGTTATTAAGTGATGGTTCAAGACAAGGTTGTTAGGAAGTTGTAATTAGTGTGTGTCTCTGTATGTGTGTGTGTGTGTGTGTGTGTGTGTGTGTGTGTGTGTGTGTGTGTGTGTGTGTGTCTGTGTGTGTGTGTGTGTGTGTGTGTGTGTGTGTGTGTGTGTGTGTGTGTGTGTGTGTGTGTGTGTTTGTGTGTGTGTGTTTGTGTGTGTGTTTGTGTGTGTGTGTGTCTGTGTGTCCTGTGTGTGTGTGTGTTTGTGTGTGTATGTGTGTGTTTGTGTGTGTGTGTGTGGTGTGTGTGTGTGTGTGTGTGTGTGTGTGTTTGTGTGTGTGTGTGTGTGTGTGTGTGTGTGTGTGTGTGTGTGTGTGTGTGTGTGTGTGTGTGTGTGTGTGTGTGTGTGTGTGTGGTGTGTGTGTGTGTGTGTGTGTGTGTGTGTGTGTGTGTGTGTGTGTGTGTGTGTGTGTGTGTGTGTGTGTAGTGTTTGTGTGTGTGTGTGTGTGTGTGTGTGTGTGTGTGTGTGTGTGTGTAACAACTGAAAAAATAGTTATCACTTTTACGCAATACACTGACGACTTTGACACATTTCGTTTTAATTAATTAATATAGGTTAGTGGGGAGTTACTATTTGGGGATACTTTAACACCTTTTTTATACACCATAAACACGGCATCGATTAGTGTTATTATGAGGCCAGACATTTGCTATGAATACGGTCTCTCTCTCTCTCTCCTCTCTCTCTCTCTCTCTCTCTCTCTCTCTCTCTCAGGGGTACAGCGTTATCTTAACAGCAGCTCAGGTGACTGGCACTAAGTGGCTACATTAAATCTGGAACAACAAGGCCGTTTAGGAGGCCGGGATGTCTCCTAGGAGGCCGGGATGTCTCCAAGGAGGCCGTGGTAACTCCTAGGAGGCCGTGGTAACTCCTAGGAGGCCGGGGCTGTTTCCTAAGAGGTCCGCAATCGCCCATAACTCAGATCCAGCCATTGTGTGAGGACAAGAGAGTCTCACACCACTATCGACGCCATTTTGAACTCTTGTGTTTAACTGAGAGTGTGACGAGAGAGATGGCTAATACGTGTGGCTCTGAAACACTTGAGTCACCCCCTCCATAGATAATTTAAAGCGTGTTATTAAATTACATCCCTCATGTCTTTTCTACCAATGAAAACCTTCGTACGTTAACTAGGTTTTCGATGGTTGTTTGTGATTGGTGAAGGTAGATAGGCGGTGTCTTTCTACCGACGGATCGAATTTCTGTATGAGTTCGATTGTTATGTTGTAAATGAGATGTGTTGGTGGTCTCTCTCTCTCTCTCTCTCTCTCTCTCTCTCTCTCTCTCTCTCTCTCACGTCATAAAGACATTAAAGAACATCCAGATTACATAGGTGACACATGTTCACCTGGACACCTAGGGTAAGTTTAGGTGATATATACAGGTCAAGGTCACACTCATACACCTGGTTCAGCTTGGCTTCCTCTCACATCAATTCTGAGTTGAGAGTCAATCAGAATACCGACTGTTGCCTCTCCCTGCCTCCTCCATTACTGCCTCTCTCTCTCTTCCTGGTCACTCTCTTTGTAACGCACAGCTCACTTGATGTTGATTACTGGCGTGAGAGGGGGAGAGAGGGAGTGAGAGGGGGAGAGAGGGAGTGAGAGGGAGAGAGGAGTGAGAGGGGGAGAGAGAGTGAGAGAGAGTGAGGGAGGGGGAGAGAGGGGGAGTGAGGGAGGAGAGAGTGAGAGGGGGGGAGAGAGAGGGTGAGGGAGAGGTGAGGAGGGAGGGGGAGTGGGGGAGAGAGTGAGGGAGTGGGGGAGAGAGAATTGAGAGGGACGTGGAAATAAAGGGAGGATTGTGGGAATGGATAGGTAGAGGAAGGGATGAGGTTGTTGGAGGTGAAGGAGTGGTGACCTTGGGGAGAGGAAGGTGGGAAGGTGCTGGGTGTGGGGGAGGGAGCAAAGTGGGAATGCTTGTGGTGTTGGTAGGGGTCAACTCGCCCTTGCTACTATTACCCTGCTGAATGTGACAACAATTTACAGGTAGGAAATCAAGCAGAGTTTGTGGCGTGTGTGTGTGTGTGTGTGTGTGTGTGTGTGTGTGTTGTGTGTGTGTGTGTGTGTGTGTGTGTGTGTGTGTGTGTGTGTGTGTGTGTGTGTGTGTGTGTGTGTGTGTGTGTGTGTGTGTGTGTGTGTGTGTGTGTGTGTGTGTGTGTGTGGGGTCTTGCCCTCTCTCTCTCTCACAGGTATATGCAATTTGATGATACAATTTCTTTTTCAATTCACCAGATTTGGGTTCCTCACTAGATAGATTAGATAGAGGCAGAAAGAGAGAGAGAGTCTCTATATAGGGGTTTGTTGGCACAACTAAGACTCTGGGCACAGTGCCAAGACAATGTTATATGTTAGTCAATGTAGTGCCTCAGGGGAGAGCACACGTAAGAAGAATTGGAAATATTGGGTGCCGGACGAAACCTCCCTTGGACAAAATCCCCCGAGGACAAATCCTCTGGACAAAATTCCCCTGGACAAAACCCCTCCAGGACAGACGGTGACAGTAACCTCATCTCTCTGCCAGGGTTAAGTTCAAGAGCCTCTTAGACTAAAATTAATAAGCCATCCATAAAACAGCTCAGTAAACCTGCCTGTGTGTGTGTGTTAACATTTAGCAAAGAAAGTCCTTAATTAAGATTTGCATTGCTCAATTCCCCTGCCACTCGCATCGCATGTAGACACACACACACACACACACACACACACACACACACACACTACCTACACACACACACACACACACACACACACATACACACACACACACACACACACACACACACACACACACACACACACACACACACACACACACACACACACACACCTGCTCCCCACACATACACACACACACACACACACACACACACACACACACACACACATACACACACACACACACACACACACACACACACACACACACACACACACACACACACACACACACACACACACACACACACACACACACACACACACACACACACATACACACACACACACACACACACACACACACACACACACACACACACACACACACACACACACACACACACACACACACACACACATACACACATACACACACACACACACACACACACACACACACACACACACACACACACACACACACACACACACACATACACACATACACACACACACACACACACACACACACACACACACACACACACACACACACACACACATTCCTTCTTACTCACAGTCCCATTCCAATTGGGTTAGGTTAGGTTAGGTTAGACTCTGTTCCACTTCTGCAGGTTTGTGTAGTCAAGTCACTTCCCTCCCCTTCTCCTCCCACCCCATCCTTTCCCATACCATCATCCTCCCCTCCCTACCCCCTATCCTCTCGATCCTCATCCTCCTCCCCTCTCACCCACTTCTCCTCTCTCTCTTCCTCCTCCCTCCCACCCTCCTCCCCCCAGCCCTTCCTTTAAAAGAACCAACAACTTAAGAACATTTGGGGAATAGAGTCACGTCTCATTATCTTACCATAAAGAACCAGGTCACGTCTGAGCGACCTCGTTAGTAGCTGTAAGTCACGTCACGCCGAGGTCAGGTCAAACTGGGTCATTCCTCTTGGTAGGTCACAGAAGACATTCTCTCTCTCTCTCTCTACCTCTCTCTCTCTCTCTCTCTCTCTCTCTCTCTCCCATAAGTGATACGGGGCCCAGGTTAGGTCAGGTTCTAACCACCCTGGCCCAAGCTAAACGACCTACATTCATAATTACCCCCCAAAAAATCTGATTTATTAAATACTCGTAAAAGACAAAAAACCATAACTTTATATAATATTTTTAACGATACAAACACAACAGTATTGGCTGCGGTAGACCATAGGTGACGCTGTTGTAAAACCTCACATGGAAAAAATTAATAAAACACAGGAAAAAAACAGACAACCACACACACACACCTAAAACATTTATTGAATATAAAGATCAAAGTATAAATATTATCAGGAAATATTGACCACCAATAACTGTAGGGAGGAAAAGTGTTTATTTAAGGGCAGGTGTTGTTGACTTTACCTGTGGCTAAAAAGGGACAAATTTATCACCTGTGACAATGATTATTTGTTTGTCCAGGTGGAGGAAGGTCATCTGGTGGGGTCACCTTGTGCTAAAGGTCCAAATTACAGGTAGAGGTCAGAGGTTACAAGTGAAGGTCAAGGTCACAGGTGAAGGTCAGAGGTCGCAGGTGAAGGTCAGAGGTCACAGGTGAAGGTCAAGGTCACAGGTGAAGGTCAAGGTCACAGGTGGAGGTCAAGGTCACAGGTGGAGGTCAAGGTCACAGGTGGAGGTCAAGGTCACAGCTAAGGGTCACAGGTCATCATTCTCAAGCGTTAGAGTGAGGGTCATAAAAGTAAGGTTGTGGTGGTGGTAAAGTTGTTGTTATGTGAGACAATACTGAGGTTATGAGGCTGTGTTGTGAGAGAGATAGAGAACCAGACAGGAACATCTTAAGAATTCTGGCACTGTCTTGGCTGCCAGGAGAGTGGAAAAGTTGTCGGCGGAAAGCGATGGTGTGCTGCCAGGCGTAAGACACGGTGAGGAGGGGGGGGGGTTAAGCAAGGATGAGGAGAAAGAGAGTGTGTGTGTGTAGGAGAGAGAAAGTCAGACAGACAGACAGTTTACGTAAATGTGTAGAAGAGAGATAAAAAAGAGATTGACAGACAGACAGGGGAGGAGGAAAGGCTGTGAGACGGAAGAAATGGTTAAGAATTCCAGTTAAAATAGTGAGGGAGAGTGAGGAAGGAAGGGTGAGGGAGAGTGATGAAGGGTGATTGAGGGAGAGTGAGGGAGAGTGTGGGGAGTGAGAGTTCATCCATCCATCCAATTACCAATCTTCTCTCCATCCATCCATCTATCCACCACCATCTATCCACTCATCATTCCACCACCACCCCACCCACCCCTTTACCACCCATCTATCTATCCATCCCAAGTTGAGATAGAGAGTTGACGTAAGGCTTCCATAATTGATGAGTGCAGGGGTCAGGTGTCCCAGAGACAAACCCTGTCTACCCATGCTTACCTGCCTGGTCTCTGGTATTGTGGCCAATATTGACCATGTGTGTGTGTGTGTGTGTGTGTGTGTGTGTGTGTGTGTGTGTGTGTGCAAGGATCATGTAGGCCACTTGTGGATCCTGTTCAGCATCTATGAACTCTGTAAGCCATGTTTTTGTGATTTAACAGGTTGTGAGGACAGTTCAGGGGTCGTCTTCCTTATTGTGATTAAACTGAGTTACAGAAAGTCTGGGGAAGATGATGTGAGGCAGGAGAGGAAAGAAGAATGGTGAGGGAGGAAGGGAAAGAGGGCAGGAGAAAGGGGAATGGTGGAAGGAGGGAAGGGAGAAGATTGGGGAGGGAGAGGAGGAGATGGGGAGGGTTGTGAGTTTATAGTATGGGACTTCAATGGATCTTTTGGCCATGTTCCTTCTCTCTCTCTCTCTCTCTACACCTACACACGTCCAGTTTGGTTTCTTCATGACAAACTCCAAGTGACTGCGGCTGACGGGTCTGATGTCAAGAGAGAGAAGAGGAGGAAGAGAGGAGGAAGAGGAGGAAGAAAGGAGGCAGAGAAAGAGGAGAGAGACACACACACAGCTGACATACCTGGAGCGTGGCCAGGTACACTGCTCTATATAACATAATTCTTGCCTGTAACCACCAGGTTAAATTATACCAGTCAACTGGCTTAGGAAGTGATTAAGGCAGTGACCTTGATGTAGTTGCAAGTGTGTGTGTGTGTGTGTGTGTGTGTGTGTGTGTGTGTGTGTGTGTGTGTGTGTGTGTGTGTGTGTGTGTGTACCTTCAACAAAATATATTGAATAAATTACTACAATATATTTTAACTTTTGAAGTATTTTGAAATATATATAATAGAGAGAGGGAGAGGTGGAGGAAGGGAGGGAGAGGTGGAGGAAGGGAGGGAGAGGGAAAGGGGGGTCAGGGTGAGTGATGGGGGGGGGAGAGACGAGAGAAGGAGGGAGATGGGGGAGTAGAAAGGGAGGAAAGAAGATAGTGGGAGGGAGATGAAGGCGTTTAAGGGTGTTTAATTATCACCATTTCCCTTTCTCTCCCTTTATCAGGGTGCCATTAACCACCCTGGCACTTCGAGACATTTTTTGCCACCCTAAATTACTTCTTGTTTACGTTGACGTCAGCAGCCAATCAGAGCCCAGAGCAGGAGGAAACGAACCAATAGCAACACAGTCAAGGCTTTTCACCTCTCTCTCATTGTGTTTTTTTCCGAGGAGGTTTTCAGGTTAGGTTAGGTTAGGTTAGGTTAGGTTAGGTTAGGTTAGGTTAGGTTAGGTTAGGTTAGGTTAGGTTAGGTTTACAAAGTGAGGGTTTCAGCAGGTTCACGAGGCCGACCCGACCCGACCCGACCCGACCCGACCCGACCCGTGCTGACATTGCTTCTCTTATTAATCCCATTAAGGGTTAAACACAGAGCCTATTTCCGGGTACAGATGACGCCGTATTACTGTCGGTGGGTCAGAATTGGCCAATAATGACAGGTACAGAGGTCGTTTGTGTGTCTGTCTGTCTGTCTGTCTCTCTGTCTCTGTCTCTCTGTCTCTCTGTCTCTCTGTCTCTCTGTCTCTGTCTCTCTGTCTCTCTGTCTCTCTGTCTCTCTGTCTCTCTGTCTCTCTGTCTCTCTGTCTCTGTCTCTCTGTCTCTCTGTCTCTCTGTCTCTCTGTCTCTCTGTGTCTGTCTGTTTGTCTCTCTGTCTCTCTGTCTGTGTCTGTCTGTGTCTGTCTGTTTGTCTCTCTGTCTCTGTCTCTCTGTGTCTTCGTCTCTCTCTTTTCACCCAGCTCGAGGTAGAAGGAAGGGGGGGGGGGGTGGGGGTCAGAGGGGGGTAGAAAGGGCACTTGCTCCCTCCCCTGCCTCCCCCACCTCCGGCCTATTACACAAATGGGATATATGTAAATTATACCTATTTTACCCAATTTGTAGGCATAGAATAAGTGTTATGTGGAAAGTTTCTTACTGTCTGTCTGTCTGTCTGTCTGTCTGTCTGTCTGGTAACTCCTCCTGAGACTGTATGCTAACTATTAAAATCCAAATCGGGGAAGGAAATCTTATGTACTCTGACTTGTAAATGGTTCAGTGGAAGAGGGAGTCAGATTCGAATCCCAGTTAAGAGGTTCGAATCTCTGTTAAGAGGTTCGAATCCCATTTAAGAGGATCGAATCACATTTAAGAGGCTCGAATCCCATTTAAGAGGATCGAATCCCAGTTAAGAGGTTCGAATCCCAGTTAAGAGGTGACAGGTGTTGATTCTACAATTATTACAACAATTAAGAGTCATTATTATCGGGATTATTATTTTAGTTATCGTAAGAAAAGTTGGAAGTTAATTTAGTGAATATATAATTTTTAGGTGATATTCTGAGGCTGTTGTGTTGTCAGTACTGTCAAAACAGAAGATTGAAACGAGATAAATTAAATATAAATGACATAGTTACAGAAATATTAAATACAATTGATAAAACAAAAGATAAAAGAATTAGTACAAATATTTATAAGACTTCTCGACCAATAACAAATCGAGAGACTTCCAAAAATGTCAACAAAATAACTCAGAGGATCGGATACAATTAGACATTCCGTCATTTGCAAAAAAAAAAATCAGATTACTTTTTTCTTATTCTTCTTAATTCCATAACATCCCGAGGAGAAGAAAAAAAAACCGTGACACAACTTAATTTAAAAATGTGACATGAGGCGCTGATCCATTGAATTCCTGTCCTAATTGGAGATTGAAGTCGATCCCGGGCGAGGCCATAGAGATGATGCTCTTTTGTTTGAGTCACGACGAGTGTTGCCAATTACGTTTAATTTGTGTGTTTTTTATGATTGTTTTTCTTTTAAGGTTAGAGAGAGAGAAAGAGAATAGCTAGATATTTGACTGCCTTGTTTGTCATACACACACACACACACACACACACCTGCTTCTCTCATTAGTGTGTACACATCACATGTCAAAACAACTTTTTCTGTGCCTTTTAAGACTCTGTAAACTTACTCACTTGTTATGACCTGTGTGTGTGTGTGTGTGTGTGTGTGTGTGTGTGTGTGTGTGTGTGTGTGTGTCACTTAAAAGATCGTATATAATTAATTATTTTATGTTATTGTTTTTATCTATTTAATTCTCTTATTATTATTTTTAATTAATTATCATTATATTCTATAGTTAATTTTATTTGGGTAAAGTTACAAAGACAGTATTGATGATGTAACCAACTGTTCCCTCCAGCTGTCCCCTGACCCATCTTTTGGTACCAGCTGTCAGGGTATTGGTACCAGCTGTCAGGGTATTGGTAGATAGGATCGATTACCCGACCTTGGCCTGCTGACCCGAGTTGTCAGATTAATATGTGAAGTCAGCCAGTTGTCAGCTGGTACCTACAAGGCGAGAGGACGCCCCCTGACACCCCCCTGACCTCCTCCCTGACGCCCCCTGACCTCCTCATCCCCTCCCCTGACCCCCTCCTGACACTATCCCCCCTAACCCTCCAGTCAGCCGGAAGTGAATGAAGGTGGTGGTGACTTCAGTGTGGTGGGAATAGGTTAGGTTAGGTTAGGTTAGGTTCTTTCATTAATTATACTTCTCTCAATTATTTCTTTCAGTAGTTCATTCCTTGAGTATTATTACCCCTCCACCTCCTCACCTCCCAGATCATTCCCATTAAATATCATTCCTTACCCCTCACTGAACTCATTTCTCACCCTCATTTTCTCACCCCTCTCACCCTCCACCCTCACCCTCCTCCCACCCCCTCACCCCTCTCCTCCACCCCCCTCACCCTCTCCTCCACCCCCTCCCTCTCCTCCCCCCTCACCCCTCCTCTCACCCCCTCACCCCTCTCACCCCTCCTCCTCCACCCCCTCACCCCTCTCACCCCCCCTCAATCAACAGAACTACCTCTCACCCCCACCCTTCAGTCCAAAGTTCCTTTGACAGTCATACCAGAAGGAAAAAAACTCACGTTCTTGTCTATGATGTATGAACAACTGCGGCTCTGTTGGCTTACATTACGGCAGAGACAACAGAACCGTTTGCCAGCAGCTGGGGCTTGTCTCTTTACCGTTTAACAGAATTAGGAGGTGGGTTTTTTTTACCGTTTGACACCCCACCTTCTCCCCAACACATCTCCTCCCTTCCTCACCTCCCTACCTTCCACCTCATCCTCCAATCCCTACCCTCCACCCCACCATCCCTCCCTCTCCCCCTCCTCCCCCCCAGCTAAGTCACTAATGGGGTGGTAATGCTCCAACCAGAAGCTAATTTTCCTGAATTATGTTAGGGACCCCATGATGCTGCCTCGGGTCTTATTCAAAGCTGCACACTCTTGTTTATCTCTTGTTTACTTGTTTACGTGTGTTTGTTTACTTGTTTACGTGTGTTTGTTTGCTTGTTTAGGTATATTGTTTGATTTTATTGTTTACTTGTCTTATTTTGATTGTTTACGTGTGTTTTGTTTACTAGTTTAAGTAAGTTTGAATATTGTTTGGATATGAAACACTAGATAGGTGTGAGGAGGGGGGCAGGTGTGTGGAGGAGGGAGGGCAGTGTGAGGAGGGAAGGGGTCAGATGTGTGAGGAGGGAGGGCAGGTCTCTGTGAGGAGGAGGAGGCAGGTGTGTGAGGAGGGAGACAGTGTGAGGGAGGGAGACAGGTGTGTGAGGAGGGAGACAGGTGTGTGATGAGGGAGGAGACAGGTCTGTGATGAGGGAGGAGACAGGTGTGTGGGGGAGGGAACAGGGGTCTGTGATGAGGGAGGAGACAGGTGTGTGATGAGGAGGGAGACAGGTGTGTGTGGAGGGGGCAGGTGTGAGGAGGGAGACAGGTGTGTGATGGGGAGGGAGACGGGTGTGTGTGAGGGAGGGAGACAGGTCTGTGTGATGAGGGAGGGAGACGGTGTGTGTGATGGGGAGACGGGGTGGTGTGTGATGAGGGGAGGAGACAGGTGTGTGATGGGGGAGGGAGACAGGTGTGTGTGTGTGTGGGGGGGAGGGAGACTGGGTGTGAGGGAGGGGTTCAGGTCACCTGCTGTAGTATTGTTCACTGAATCACCTGTTAGGGCAGCTGGGGGTGAGTGGAGGAGAGGTGGGCAGCTGGAGTCAGATGGGTAAGTGGGCAGATGGAGTCAGGTGGAGTCAGGTGGTGTCAGGTGGAGTCAGGTGGTGTCGGTGATCAGGTGGAGTCAGTGGATCGGGTGAGTCAGGTGGAGTCAGGTGGAGTCAGGTGAGTCAGGTGAGTCAGGTGGAGTCAGGTGAGTCAGGTGAGTCAGGTGGAGTCAGGTGGAGTCAGGTGGTGGCCAGGTGGTGTCAGGTGGAGTCAGGTGGAGTCAGGTGGAGGTCAGGTGGAGTCAGGTGGTGTCAGGTGGAGTCAGGTGGAGTCAGGTGAGTCAGGTGGAGTCAGGTGGTGTCAGGTGGAGTCAGGTGGAGTCAGGTGGTGTCAGGTGGAGTCAGGTGGAGTCAGGTGGAGTCAGGTGGAGTCAGGTGGAGTCAGGTGGAGTCAGGGGACTAGTCACTCAACCAACTGTTACCTTTGACACTTGGCTTTGTGACAGGACTTAGCACTGTCTTCACCTCCTGGCACTGTCTTCACCACCCTGGCACTGTCTTCACCTCCTGGCACTGTCTTCACCACCCTGGCATGTCTTCACCTCCCTGGCACTGTCTTCACCACCCTGGCACTGTCTTCACCCACCCTGGCACTGTCTTTACCACCCTGGCACTGTCTTCACCACCCTGGCACTGTCTTCACCACCTGGCACTGTCTTCACCACCCCTGGCACTGTCTTCACCACCCTGGCACTGTCTTCACCTCCTGGCACTGTCTTCACCACCCTGGCACTGTCTTCACCACCTGGCACTGTCTTCACCACCTGGCACTGTCTTCACCACCCTGGCACTGTCTTCACCACCTGGCACTGTCTTCACCACCCTGGCACTGTCTTCACCTGGCACTGTCTTCACCACCCTGGCACTGTCTTCACCTCCCTGGCACTGTCTTCACCTCCCACTGTCTTCACCACCCCCAGACTGTCTTCACCACCCTGGCACTGTCTTCACCACCCTGGCACTGTCTTCACCACCCTGGCACTGTCTTCACCACCCTGGCACTGTCTTCACCACCCCTGGCACTGTCTTCACCACCCTGGCACTGTCTCACCACCTGGCACTGTCTTCACCTCCCTGGCACTGTCTTTACCACCCTGGCACTGTCTTCACCACCCTGGCACTGTCTTACCACCCTGGCACTGTCTTTTACCACCCTGGCACTGTCTTCACCAATTCTGGCACTGTCTTCACCACCCTGGCACTGTCTTCACCACCCTGGCACTGTCTTCACCACCTGCACTGTCTTCACCTCTGGCACTGTCTTCACCACTGGCACTCCCCACCATCCACCCTACTCGCCTACATGTGACACCAAAAAATCTATCCATTACAAAAAAAATCAAAATGGCTTCAGAATTACATTGAGACTCTACCTTAATTACGTACAGGTAAGAGATAAACTTAATTAAATCACAGGTAAATGACTGAGAACACGACTCTAATATTGACACAGGTAAATGAACATTGTTATTATTCTACTGAAAACTAATTAAGGTTTGTGCTTTATGACCCCATTACTGAATGTTCGTTTGTAATGCCGCTGTATCGTTCATGTAATCCAATTGGTGAATGAATTGTAATGTAATGCTTCTGCTGGAGTCATAGATTACACACACACACACACACACACACACAAACCCACCTTTTATAACCAAACCAAGATGAAAGACAGGAAGAGAGAGAGAGAGAGAGAGAGAGAGAGAGAGAGGGGGGGTAATTATACACTCTACTACCTATCCAAATATCCACCACCAACAGCAACCATCCTCAAAAAACACCCAACTGCTACTATGTTATCCACTCTTGTACCCACTCCGTTGATTTCTCACTATCCATCCATCCATCCATCACCTCCCTCAATCCCCCATCCTTCCTATCCTTAATCCACTTCACATCCATCCTATCTCATGTGACCCCAAATACCATTACGTTCCTCAACTCAATACACACCTTCCTCCATACTGCTCTACCTCACCTTCCTACTCTCTTCCTCTCTCTCTCTCTCTTCCTCTCCTTCCACCCCACCCCACCCCACCCCACCCCACCCCACCTCGTTCATGGATTGATGGCGGGGGGAAACAGACGAGCCACAGACTACAAGTATCCCCAAGGCAAACATTCTCACCTCACACCGAGAGTCTTGTTGTTGTTGAGTGTCGCCGCTGTGAAAGGTGATCATGGTAGATACGTCACTCAAATCTACTAAAATAACGCCTTTTACGACACTCTGAGGACTATGGCTATTGGTGGAGAGAGACTTTAGTGGGAGAGGAGGAGGGAAGAGGAAGAGGAGGAGGGAAGAGGAAGAGGAAGGAAGATCATTTGAAATATTTGCACACTGTCTTCATCGACTTTTTGATGGATTACTTGAGGGTGGCGCCATCTTGGTGTAGGCTGATGCTTCCCACGATTTTTGTACTAGTTGATAGATAAATAGATAGATAGATAGATAGATAGATAGATAGATAGATAGATAGATAGATAGATAGATAGATAGATAGATAGATAGATAGATCTACATAAGAGAAGGTGAAGGATGGTGAGGTATAGGAAACGGGAGAAGAGATTAGGGTGAGAGGAGGTGAGAGAGGAGGTAAGGGAAGGGAGAGAGGAGATGAGAGAAGGGAGAGAGGAGATGAGAGAAGGGAGAGGAGGTAAGAGAAGGGAGAGAGGAGATGGGAGGCGGGAGAGGAGGTAAGAGGTAGGAAAGATGAGTCAGTTGCCAAGTTGGGATTGGATCAGATAAGAGCCTTGTGGTGCAGGATTGAGAAAAGTTACTAATATATATTTACCTGGTCGTACATGTGGTAGAGACGACCTGGCCACGGACGCGAGAGAGAGGCCAGAGTACGACGTGCCAAGATGGGGGCACACACACACACACACACACACACACACACACACACCAACGAAACATTCACCATTAACTCTTTTTGTTTGTATTTGTTGTATAAATCTGGGTAAAAACATCAACAATAACTATAGGTCGTCAGGCTGAGTGCTTTTATTAATCCAGTTTGTTGGGGAAAATATATTGAGTTATGTTTTGTTTTGTCTTTTATCATCACCTGTATGGAACATGTTGCTATTAGCTCGTGTGTGTGTGTGTGTGTGTGTGTGTGTGTGTGTGTGTGTGTGTGTGTGTGTGTGTGTGTGTGTGTGTGTGTGTGTGTGTGTGTGTGTGTGTGTGTGTGTGTGTGTGTGTGCAAGCATACATACACAGAGTCAACGGTAACAAAAATCTTTACACTGAATTTTTCCTTTACCTCAAGAATAAAAAAAATATACACCTGCCTGACTGACTGACTGACTGACTGACTGACTGAAAACACAAAACTATATAAAAATGGCTTCAAAATTACCCTGAGACTCTACCCTAACTAGATACATTCACTTAATTAACGAAATACTATTAAAAAACATCTTATTTTCTAATGTTATCTCCCAATTTGGTATAAAGTGACCGTAGGTAGAGTCTCAGTATAATTTGGAATCCATTTTTTAGATATTTTGTTTGTGTTTTACATTGATTAGTCAGTTAAATATATTCTTTGGCCTTGACTTAAGATAAATATTTAATGTAAGTTTTTTTGAGACTCTTGGTTGGATTATTGGCTCGTATGTGTTGGAGTAGCCTCGCTTAAAACAGCTTAAAGGGGACAGGTAACTAATATTGATGTTACATTAGGACCCCGGTGGCTCTCTCTATCTCTCTCTCTATCTCTCTCTCTCTCTCTCTCTCTCTCTCTCTCTGGTCCAGGACGTCCAATAAAGCAGTATAGCCACAACGAAATGGTCACATTGTCGAAGAAAATTCCCTTTAATTTTGGTGATGAGGGTTCAGTATTGCCAATTTCGGGGTCTGACCTCTGTCATTACTTCTATACGTCTCAGATAGCGAGTCGGGTAAATAATAATTATAATAATAATAATAATAATAATAATAATAATAATAATAATAATAATAATAATAATAATAATAATAATAATAATAATAATTCCAACAAACTAAAGTAAAAAAAAACAGACAGACATTCTATCAATAATACCTACGTTCTTTTGTACCCGATTAAAGAGATAATTTTATCTTAGGAGAATTTTAAGAATCAAAGGACCTGGTCAAGCTGCTCTGTACTGTTTGATTTGAGGATAAAATAGTTATGGGTGGCTCTTCGTCTGTTTGATCACGTTTTCTATGGTGGGAGATAGAGGGTAGACTGAGTTATGTTGTGTTGAGGTGTTTTTGTTCGGCGATTTGTGTAGATGACGGGTTTTTCTTTTTATTGTATGTATTTGTGTATGTGAGAAAGAGAGGTAGAATTTCTCTCTCTCTCTCTCTCTCTCTCTCTCTCTCTCTCTCTCTCTCTCTCTCTCTCTCTCTCTCTCTCTCTCTCTCTCTCTCTCTCTCTCTCTCTCTCTCTCTCTCTCTCTGTCATACTTTTACCAAATACTGATACCATTGACTTTAATTACGTAAAGGTCAACCCTCTTGCGGACACCCACACACACACACACACACCCACCCACACACACACACACACACACACACACACACACACACACACACACACACACACACACACACACACACACACACACACACACGGGCTATGAGAGACAAGGTGTTTTAGAAGTCTCGTGCATGACAGCCATTGGATTGTGTTATGTATCTGTTTATTTATTACTACAGCTAAGTCTATCAGGAGCCTAACGTAGTACTCTCTCTCTCTCTCTCTCTCTCTCTCTCTCTCTCTCTCTCTCTCTCTCTCTCTCTCTCTCTCTCTCTCTCTCTCTCTCTCTCTCTCTCTCTCTCTCTCTCTCTCTCTCTCTCTCTCTCTCTCTCTCAGTTCTTCATCTCGTAAGTGCTACACATAACCTTCATGATACAACGGGTTTGGTGTGAACAGGTAAGAGTCGAACCCATGTACAGTGCATCTCGGTAATGAACGCCCTCCCACCCCCTATCTCTCTCTCTCTCATCTACCCATTCATCCACTCTCTCTCTCTCTCTCTCTCTCTCTCCACTCTCTCATCCAGGTGTGTACAGGTGAGGGCTGTAGCCTCTACCTCTCGTTTAATTATATGTGTGTTGGTTATCTGTCCATCTGGCTCTCTGTCTATTGAAGTCGATATGAACTGTCTGTCTGTCTAATTATTTCACCTGGCGATCCATCTATCTCTATATCTATCCGTCTAATTATGTCTGTCTACCTGTCTATCCACATCTGTCCTTCTGGTAGGTAATGTTGCCCTTAGTCTCTTGCTTCCTCTTGGGATTAATTCACACGCCGGACGCTGTTGAATTCCCGTACTGGCGTAAGTTTTAAGACTGTGTGTAGAATGGCGTGGGATGAGCGCAGAGACTGTAGATGTTGTGTCCTGTGATGGAAGGTTACGGTCAGGCTCTTCTTCCAGTGAGAGAGAGAGCGAGAGAGGCTCCTGGCATCACTAATAGATTAAATCCATTCATGCCACCTCTTTCATCTCTCTACCTGCCTTACCCCCCTCTACCTCCTCCCTCCCTCACCACCTTCCTCTCCCTCATCTCCTCCTCCCTTATCCCCCTCTACCTCCTCCCTCCCTCACCACCTCCTGAACACATTGTATGCACCTAGCGTTTGTTTTGATGATGGATGATTCACTCTCTCTCTCTCTCTCTCTCTCTCTCTCTCTCTCTCTCTCTCTCTCTCTCTCTCTCTCTCTCTCTCTCTCTCATAGGTGGAAAAATAGGCAATGATCTCAAACGTAACATCAGATTCTAGGTAACAAATGGACGTTTTCCCGCCAGTCTGTTTATACTCAGTCTTAATAACTTGTTTTGGTCAGGCAGCTTGATCGAGAGGGTTGGCTCTACTGGTGTATATCTCAGCTGATCGCCATACCTTCATCCTAAACAGACTTACCAGTTGTTTTGAAAGAGGTTGGTACTTCTGATAGGACACAGCTCATCACAAAGGTAAACAAACGCTAATGGGCCTCGTCCTTTGTAAAGCCGATTTGTGAACTGACAGCCGATTTTGTTCTCTGGAAGCCGGTTTACCTCAGAGTACCCGAGAGAGAGAGAGAGAAAGAGCGAGAGAGAGATTAACAGTGAGAAAAAGAGACCGAACCTAATCTCAAGAAACAGACCTTTAAACTAGAGGACTGAGAGACATACAACAAGAGATAGCCAAGAGACAGAGAGATAATAACCAAATATAACAAGAACACCCATCCCCACAACCCCCCCCCCATCTCCCTGACAATTGTTGAAAAAAAAATATCTGGTCATTTTCGGTTCAAGGTTCACTTAACTGGGAGAATTGGCAACATTGTTTATTTACCATTGGGAGAAAATACAAAATCCAATATCAGCTTTTGTGGACATAGCGTTGAGGCTCTTGTTTACTTTTTAACCTGTAGATTGCCTCAACTGAGACCCCCCCCTCTTCCCTCATTCCCTCTTCTCCTCTTCATCCTGCCCTCTTCCCCATTTTACCCTCTACCCCCTCTCTCCTTCTCTCCCTTTCCTCTCTCCTCTTTTCTCCACCCCTCCTTTAAAATAACTACTAAGCCACAATTACTTTATTACACGTTACAGACAGACAGACAGACAGACAGACAGACAGACAGACAGACAGACAGAGATTCACACAGACAGACAGACAGACAGACAGACAGACAGACAGACAGACAGACAGACAGACAGACACACGCAGAGGTCAAACAGACTGTAAAATGAATTAGATATAACATGCTTGTTGCACTGAACAGGTGTACCACAATATTTTTAGGCCAGGGGAGGGGAGATGGGGGGGAGGAGGGAGGGGGAGAGATGGGGGAGAGGGAGGGGGAGAGATGGGGGGGAGGAGGGGAGGTGGGAGAGATGGGGAGGAGGAGGTGGGAGAGATGGGGGGAGGAGGGGAGGTGGGAGAGATGGGGAGGAGGGAGGTGGGAGGGATGGGGGAGGAGGGAGGTGGGAGGGGATGGGGGGAGGAGGGGAGGTGGGGAGAGATGGGGGAGGAGGGAGGTGGGAGAGAGATGGGGGAGGAGGGAGGTGGGAGAGATGGGGAGGAGGGAGGTGGGAGAGATGGGGGAGGGAGGTGGGGAGAGATGGGGAGGGGAGGGAGGGGAGGAGAGATGGGGTAGGAGGATTGTGTGTGTGTGTGTGTGTGTGTGTGTGTGTGTGTGTGTGTGTAGTTCCTTTGATGTAACACTATACACAGAATTTACTCTCTGTTCCGCTTTTGGATTATATCAATTTGAATATTAATTAAAGGTAGTCCGTCATGTTTGTATTTAATAACACTTACCTGTGTGCCAAAGGTAGAGTGGGAATACAGGTACAGCTGCCAGTAATATGTGTTAATTACATTTTTGTTTAATTTACCTGTCAGCTTGGGTAGGTATGACACAGTGCCTTACCTGCTGGGGTCATGGGGTTAAGGTCACACATAGGTACAGGTCACACAGGTACAGGTCACAGGTACAGTTCACATGTACAGGTCACAGGTACAGGTCACACACAGGTACAGGTCACACACAGGTACAGGTCACACACAGGTACAGGTCACACGCAAGTACAGGTCATACACATTACACAGGTATAGGTCAAAGGTACAGGTAACACACAGGTACAGGTAACACAGGTACAGGTGAAGTTAATAAGGTCATATCTTATAGGTCAGACAATGTGTGTCATGACTGGTGACAGGTGTGGTCGAAGCTTGAGCTGGTAACACTGTCTGCCACTTTCCGACTCCTTTCACCAGTGCCCTCTCTTCCTCCTCTTCCTTCCTTATTTTCCTCCTCCTCCTTTTCTTCCTCCTCCTTTTCTTCCTCCTCCTTTTCTTCCTCCTCCTTTTCTTCCTCCTCCTCCTCTCCTTATATCGGTTTTCATTATACTTTCCTTCTCACAGCTGAGGTCATAGGCTTCCTGTTTGTTGTCAAGGTTTATAAGTAATATATTAAATCTTATTTTTATCGTCACTATTCATGATCATCACTATTCATTATTATTATTATTATTGAAACAGTTTATTTAGTCAGAAAAATACAGATGCATAGGTGACATTAAAGACAATATTGATTCCATCTAAACGCTTATGTTATATGGCATGGCGGGTGTACAGTACATTGTTCATAGCATGGGGCGGGGGGCGGTGCACAGTACATTGTTCAGTTTAAGATTTGGAAAATAAAAAGATTCGAGCTCTACAGCCTGGTCTGCCTCCGGTGGTGAGGAACAAAACACTGCCCTGGCATGGTGTTCCTGTATTGTTTAGCTGTTTCTCTCTCACTTATTCTACTCTTGTTTACCTGAGTGTGAGGCATTGACGGGGTGTGAGGCGTTGACGGGGGTGTGAGGCGTTGACGGGGTGTGAGGCGTTGACGGGTGAGGCGTTGACGGGGTGTGAGGCATTGACGGGTGTGAGGCGTTGACGGGTGTGGAGGCGTTGACGGGTGTGACGCGTTGACGGGTGAGGCGTTGACGGGTGTGAGGCGTTGACGGGTGTATATTGACGGGGTGTGACGCGTTGACGGGGTGTGAGGCGTTGATGGGGTGTGAGGGCGTTGACGGGTGTGAGGCGTTGACGGGTGTGACGCGTTGACGGGTGTGAGGCGTTGACGGGGTGTGACGCGTTGACGGGTGTGAGGCATTGACGGGGTGTGAGGCGTTGACGGGGTGTGAGGCGTTGACGGGTGTGAGGCGTTGACGGGGTGTGAGGCGTTGACGGGTGTGAGGCGTTGACGCGTGAGGCGTTGACGGGTGTGAGGCGTTGGACGGGTGAGGCGCTGATCGCGTGAGGTTGACGGGTAGAGGCGTTGACGGGGTGTGACGTTGACGGGTGTGAGGCGCTGACGGGTGTGACGCGTTGACGGGTGTGAGGCATGACGGGGTGAGGCGTTGACGGGTGTGAGGCGTTGACGGTGCAGGCGTTGACGGGTGACGCGTTGACGGGGTGTGAGGCGTTGACGGTGACGCGTTGACGGGGTGTGAGGCATTGACGGGGTGTGAGGCGTTGACGGGGTGTGAGGCGTTGACGGGGTGTGAGGCGTTGACAGGGTGTGAGGCGTTGACGGGGTGTGAGGCGTTGACAGGGTGTGAGGCCTTGACAGGGTGCGTGGAGTTGAAGGGGAAGAGGGCCGTGGCTTCTATAAACTTGACCATGGACACCAACACCACCACTGACCTAATGATGACCGGCCTTAGTGACCTTGACCTAATGATGACCTGCCTCAGTGACCTTGATCCTTAACACCCATCTAGTGCCTTAACACAACCAAGTGCCTAAGACTGTGTAGCACAAAGTTCACAGTGTGTATTATTTAAGTTAATAATTATAATTGATATTTAATAAAAGTAAAACTTACATTGATCAATATGGAGTACTTAAGGAAACATTATACACTGCGACCTCTAGTTATGTTCCCTCAATGACCGTCACAAGTTACTGGTGAGGCAGAGTTCAGTCTAATGTATATGGTTTATTTTATCTTGGATCATGTTATAGTTGGGTTATATTAAATCTGATGAAGTGAATTATTTTAAAATTAATTATATTTGATTGGATTATTAGTATTAACTCTTCTATTCAAGGAGAGGAGTAGTGTGTGTGTCTCGCCCCAGGAGGAACTAGTGAGGACTGGTTGGCTGGCCCTTCACCCTGGTCCTTAAGGTTGGGAGTTGAACTGTTCATTACTACCATTTATCACTTTACCAGCCTATCATGCTGTCTGTGTGTTCTTTGTTGTGTTAATGACGTGTTAGAGGAGGAGGAGGAGGCACACTAACACTCCTGACCTGTGTAGCTCTAGTGTCTTTGGTTAGGTTAGGGTTCATAGTTATGTATTTCGTGTTAATCTGTGTAATTAATTTATCTAATGGTCAGGTAGTTCCTTAACAGGGTAATTTGTGGAGGAGATGGGTAGCACCAAAACAACTTTATGGAATTGCGGAAACATTTCTTGAGATATTATTTGCATGATACTTTTTTTTTACTTACTCTTACCCTTATCCTCTTGACCACTGATCGGTCACGTCTCTGTTACTCACTGTTGGCAAGTACTGGGCATGCACCGGCTCCTGAATGTACCTGAACCTGCTCCAGTGTTGGTCAAGTCTGGTCTTGAAAGAGCTCACACTCGGTGCCGTCACAACACTCTCTGGTAGATTGTTCCAAGAGTTTACAACTCTCAATCCGAAAAGGTTTGCCCTCACGGTTTTCTGGACTTGCGGCTTCTTTAACCTTGAGCTGTGACCCCTTGTGGGGCGAGCGTTCGCCAGCTCCAGGTAGTGGCACTCGACCGAGTAGTGCCTCTCATGATAGCTGAGGTGCCGAAGTACTAAACACGACAATGCACAGAACGTAACCTCCAACTTGGCCCATCTTAAATAATCAACTCGGCCCACACATTACTAACTCGGCCCACCTTGCACGCTTCAAACAGTAGCTGACTAGAGGTTCAGGAATGAGTTTGAGATATGTTTTATGTCTCTTTTGGTTCACTGAAATATGAAGTGTGTGAATGAGTGAACACCGAGGGTTAAGTCGGTATGAAGGACGAATTTTATGAGTTTATGTTAGTAGAACTTGATCAATGAACCATGATTCACATTCGTAACTTGTGCTTCTCCAGGTGATTTCTTATAGGGTTTGAAATTATTACTTCCAGCAATTTGCCTAAATTGATGTTAAACTGATTGGACGGTAGTAAGTGATCTATCTCCCTTCTTGAAAATCGGTATCACATTCGCTATCCTCCAGGATTCTGGTACTACACACATTTTTAATGACATGTTAAACAAATTTGCTAAGGGCATACTAAGCTCTTCCTTACATTCCTTTAATACTCGGGCAAATATCTCATCGGCACCTGGTGATTTATTAGGCTTTAACTTGTCTATTTGCTTACTAACATTGTTACTAGTCACTACTATCTCGCTTAATATATTTTCTTCACTCTCTCTGTATAGAGTCGGTGCCTCGGGTATCATGTTTAAATTTTTGGTGGTGAAAACTGTTGATAAATACCTGTTCATGTTCAAATTATTGCTCATTTCTCCGTCGTTATCAGTTAGCTCGCCGGTATCTGACTGTATTGGTTCAATCTTTTCTCGTGTTTTAGTTTGAAATATATGAAAGATACATCTGGGTCTAACATTAACAATAAATTTGCTGTAATGTTTAGTAATGAACATTGGAGACGGCCTTCATCCTCCACGAGCACAGGTAACTTGTGATACTATGCCAAAAATGACGCCATAACAACACCATTGAAAAACAAGATGGCTTTCTTCTCCCTCAGTTCTCCTTGAGGAAGAACAATAAGTACGGTACAGTATATGTACATATACCTGTAGTTCACTTAGAATCCAACTATACTCACCCGAGATAGGCTAAAGACCGTCAGTTGATCGAAAATGTCCAGACTGGTGCCTGCATTATTGCACCTCAGTTACCCAGAGAGATTATAATGCGTGCAACTGCTTAGCTTATACTATAATAAATAATGATTGCCCCTCGTATAACGAGGATGGGCGGCCCAAGGGCCACCTAGGCGTGAATTTGTTTAAGGTGTAGAAGCTGATGCTAACACAACAACCACCACACCCTGAGTTAACGAGCTGCATGACCCAGTGTCAGGGAATAGTTTAAGAAGACCAGACAACTCACCAACTGCACTGGCTAACCATTACCCCGGAACACGATCCACAATTCGATTAACATCCAGGTTCCCAATTACTGCTGGGTAGATAGAGGCAAATGGCATAAAGAAACTTGCCCATAGTTTCACCCTTAATTGAAGTGTACTGTATAGATAGATAGAGCAGAAAAGTAAGAATAGTTTATTGCATTAATGTTGCAAATTTATTATTTTTTGTACTTTTAGCTTTACTTTATAAAGCACCATATTGATCTCACATAGTAGGCAGAGCTTTGAAGTAAAGAGAAATTGTGGAGCAAAAACTGACAAAACCAAGCTTAACAAAACCTACCTACCTTTGTCTTGATGATTTTACGTCTTTTCGTGAAGTGCAAACTTAAAACTCTTTATATTGCATTTGTGGTAAATAATGCAGCAATTCTTGTGATTTTACGTCGTACCAAAAGACTAGTGTTTTACTCAAGTCATCATTTAGACCCCAGTCTCTCCAGAACTAAAATGAAATAATTTATTACAGAATCTCAACGAAGACTTATGTCAGAAATAGTCAAGGAAACTCCTGAACCAAAAGACGACACGATGCGACGAGTGACTCCAGTGGTCTTCTCGATCACTTTTGTGAGGCAGTAAGTACCATGCAATATAGTTATCTTGTTCACTACAGGTACAGCATAGTACTGTACTATATTATGATTTTGGGGATGTAATGTTGTGTGAGTGTGTTTCGAGAGGCAGGGGAAGGATGGACCCAGTGAAGGTGCCTGTGAGGCCGCCAGTCTGTGCTGCTCATAAGTGCTGTGGTCTATACTATACCCATAATATTTCCCGGTACCTTACATTATCTTGCGGTCTCCGGGGGGCAGTAACTAACTTGTGTATTGTGCATGACTCCATTATTTAAGAGAAGTGTAAGATATTATTGGTTCCTTCATTAATGTTTGTGGAACTTTCTCACCTTGTACAGTATCCCTTACGTGTAAACGTCAAATTTGAATCCGATTAAAGATAAAGATTTGACAGCTGCAGTACTGTAGTGTCTTGTCTTCACGTGCTGAAAGTTGTAAGACATGTTGTTGTATCATTCTGTAGCCGTTGTAGAAAATAAAAGGAATGCTGTGAAGGTGTAGCGCAGTATAAACATATAGAGAGGAATAGATGTCTTTGGCATAAGAATTTTCTACAGACATAGATTTTTTTGCGCACCCGAGTGTGCGTGTGTAAAAATGTTAAGGCTTCAAGAGTAAGATTTGAATATTAATTATATCATAATTACTGTTACAGTTTTACTCTATGTTGATTTTCATTGAGGCTTCAGCATGAAGGGTGTTCCTCATAGCTTAGTTAACCCTTTCGCTGCATTTTATTCTGGCTACCGGCAGCTCAGGGTAACCTCCCGTAGCCAAGGGGTTAAGGTCACAAGAGACATTGATTATCCTCAATACTGTTGTTGTTTTGTGTAAAGATTACCCCAGATGTGTCTATTAAGATTCTGTATCTGTGTACTGTACTGACCTTTTATATAATATTCCCTTCTTTATTTTCTCCCTTCAGTGGTGAGACAAAAGCCAACAGAGAACAACGGATCCAGGGCCACTTAGATATTCCTCTGAGCTCTGTTGGGGAGATGCAGGCATCACAGGTAACTTAGTAACTCTCTTATACTGTACAGTATACAGTACAGTAGATGGTTTTGTTGAAGGATTAACATGTGGTGATTACTGTAGTGTTAAAGGATGAGCTTTATATCCTGTTCTTTATCATACTTGATGGCCTGTAACATCTCACTTCTGTATAGTACTCAGGTGTGAGAGACAGACCACCAAGGTAGAGGTTATTATGACCCACCAGGTATTTATTTGCTGTATAATGAAGCCCACAAGATCTCTCGTGTCAGACGAATTAATTGATGTAAAACTCTTGAATACATTTTATATGCTACACCTGTGATCATAAGAAAAAATGTCATGTAATTTGCCTAAATTTTCCTCACTTAATTACAGGTTGGAACAAGGCTGTGTAAAGCAGATTTCACAAGAGTTTATGCAAGTGATTTGTGTCGAGCTTATTCAACATGTGAACTCATTCTTAAAGAAAATTCTTGCAAACCTCCTCCTATCAAGATTGACACCAGGTTGAGGGAAAGGGTCAGTGGCTAATGTTCCTCTACAGTCGTTAATCCATTCCCTGTATTATCTTACAGAGAGTAGTCCATAAAGTCTCTTTGTTGAGGCTGCACAGTTCCTTCCATCTGCTGATAATGTACACACACACACACACACACACACACATGCTACCCTGCCAGTCTTACATCTGTATATCACCACAATTGCTCATCTCACAGCAATAAAACATAGCAGGTAATCCTGGACAATATAATCTTTCTTACACCGGTCTTCCCACACCATATTATACAGACACCTTTCAAAGCAGGCTGTGCAGATTAGCAGTGCCCAGCAGCCCAGGTGTACCAAGACTAGAGGCCGGACAAGTAATTTTTCATGACTATTTGCCCAGCAGAGAAGCTGATATTTTGAGCTGGGAATTTGTCAGGTGCTGTGTGACCACCACCTCCCAGTACAAGATTAATCAGGGAGGTCTATCAATGGGCCGCTTGTTATCAGTGTACCAGATTTAGTGATTTATGTCAGGTGTAGATAATTTGCCTCTACCCTAAACTGCCAACCTGCTTCTTTGTCAGTCGGTGTCAAATTGTTAACATTTTAATGGAAACATGAAGCTGAGAGGCTGTAGACAGGGGTCATGATCTCACATGACAAGGGTTACTGTCACTGACACTTGATCATGATGGGAGTGGTAGTAAGGGCAGATGATCACAGGTACCACCTCCACCTCCCCATACACCCTGCAGGTTGTGCCCGTATATCCCGTGTTTGATTTTATCTCACTTATGATTCACTTTTTCATTCACTTCTCTGACCCACTGCTCTCACAAATACCTTTATAACTTTTTGTGCATTGGTTCTCTGAGGTTGTTAATACAGGTATGGGACCGTTTATCTGGTGCCCTTGTATCTGGAGCTCTCGGAAAACTGGCTATGTTCTGGAACGAATTATGTAAAATGAGCGCCAAGTAATTCCCTGGCCAAGACGGAAAATTTCCAGCCATTCCCCCACTTGTGAGCTGTATGTTGTGTTATGGTTATTTTTCAACTTATAGTTTTGGGGTAGATATATGTTATTTTCTTAACCTAACCTCTAGAACCCTTCAGATACAAATATTGTACACTGATTAGTCTGTTTTCCTTGCAGAATTTTGGGAGTGTGGAAGGCATGAGCCTGGATGATGTCAAGGTCATGGCAGCAGCAGAGGGCCTCACCTGGCCAGACTTCAACCCATCGGGATCGGAGACGTTAGGTGTTCTGCAGGGGAGGATGGTCTCGTTCTTTAAGGTGGCCCCTTTGTAAATGTTGGTTTTAGCTTCGACTGTAAGACATTCTAAATGTAATTATTTGGCCATAAGTGCATTCTATGACAGTGGCACAAAGCTTATCCCCTTCACTACGGGGATGCCACTTTCAATATGTTATTTGACTAATACTAGATGATTTTACTCAGCTCTGAGGGGACCCCATACACAAGGAGATAAGAATTCAACAGATTGTATTTGTTTGATTTAACTCAGGTGTGTTCAAGTGATTATACAGGTATTAGGTTAATTGAATTCAGATATGAAGGGAATGCCAGGTGTAAGGTTTAAAAAGAAGAACATAAACTAAAGAATAATGTATTTAGAAATGGTTTAGTGTGTGTGTGTGTGTGTGACCATACATAATTCACTGTAGTTATTATCATGTGTTACGGTCCTTTTTTACTTCAGAAAACAGTGCAACAAACTCTACATTTTTGTTGCCTCTACCTCTCTCCAAATTGTTTAGAAATGATTGTTTAACTTTGCTTAGAAATTACTTTATTAGTGGTAGTAGTGCTCATACTGTTTACTCAATTAGTCAAACTATTTAGTGATTTGTCTCATTTAGCACTTCAGTGTTGATGGCAGGTTAACGATCACAAAACCCAGTATAGGATATTAGTCATGAAGGTGGTCGTGTTGGTTCTCTGTTTCATATACTGTACTGTACACTATATTTCTGCTTCTAAACCTGTAAGTCGTTTCTCTGCATGAAAGGAATACTTGTGGACAGTTTGCTGGTGAATGAAAGAGTAGAATATATAGACAACAGTTAGTATTGTTGTTGCTTCAATTCATCCATTACACTGAAAATTTGCATTGCAGGAATTGAGTCAGTCCGTGTACGACAAAAACAAGCACCGAACAGCAGGTAATGCTGACAACTTCCCTGAAGACCGAGAAGACGCAGAGGATATGGAGAGCCTTGAGGTAGTGGTATTGTTTACTCTCTCCTAAAAGTGTCTCTGTGATTTTGTGTGAAACAATATGTTATAACGGATGAAGGAGACAATGGTCATCATTTTTCACAATGAAATGCCTTTTCTCTAGAAACTGTAATTTAACTTGTTCAAAGCATAACGAATGTCTATATTACATAGAAAATGTATATAAGGGTGATTTAAAACATACGGGCACAACGTAATAGACGTTTTAAATATTTTGTATTTATTAAATTATTTCAAAGCTCATTAATTAACATTAATTACTTGAATTTTGACATTGTGAACCCAGATCTTAAACCAGCATGTAAAAGAGTACCTTTGTATGAACTGAAAACCAACATGTTTGAAGCATGAGGACGGTCTGTGTTGCTGAGAATATATACACTGTACCCTCTTTAATTTGGATTTCAACTTAATTCTTATATTTTTCACAAATTAATTAAACAATATGATTTTGGAATGAATCTGAAATAACAGTGGTTATGAAGTCAATTATTAATATAGGAATATAATATGAAATAGATTAAGATGAATGAATTATAGGAATAGAATATGAATTACAGTATTAAGATACCGCATAAAACAATGTTTGGTGTGTAGCCGAGGATAGGTGGGAGGGAGGACAACTCACCACCTCCCGCTCGGCAGCTCGCTATCCCTTATAACAACATTATACAATTTCACAATAATTGCCATATTATTTATGTTCATTTGGTACCAGGTTAATAAAACATAAGAAATAATTAACTTCCCCCCAAATCCCACACTCAATCCCAGACGAGCTGTTGTGCCGTATTATATTCTCAGTCTCATGTTTACAGAGTGGTAACAGCTGATCAGTCCTGCTGACCTTCTCTCCCTAATAATGTTGCCAGCTCTCACCATCTCTCAAGCACCATTGGTGTCGCTGCTCAAGAGTGTTGGTGCTTACCACTGGGTCTTTCTTGAGCATTTAGTAAATAATATTGTGGCATATTTATCAGAATTTAGTCAATATGATTGGAGAGTATAATGCATCTCCATACACCCTTATTCTCGAAGTGCAAAAGTAGCCAAATCGGGCCATTATGTATCAATTAATTTTAAAATAGAAATTATAAAGTAAAATGTTATAAGACAATGGTTTAGTAATGCTGTTAGTGTGTGTGTTGTGTAAGTGCCTTGTCACGTCACCTCACCTCCTGCCTCGTCAGCTCACCTCGTAGTGTTACATTTATTAATACTGTATTATTTACTTTATTAAAACTGTATGTACAGTTGGGGTCAAAAGTCTTGAACACTTAGCAATATCTCCTCCTTTTAACCTAAGATCTTTGGGTACTTACGTGCCATATACAGTGAGTTCTGCTATAACGCGTGTTTTGACAACACGAATTGGCTCTAACGCGATTTATGAATAGAGGAACGATATTTGTATAACGCGAACGCTTGTTTGCTGTAACGCGATTTTTGCTTACTATTTCTCCAATTTTGTGGTATTAACTGTGAATTTGGTAAAGAAGAATATCTCCAAGAAGCGTTCTGGTGATCGCATTCCCGGTGATGATCGTAAAAGAAGGGCTATAACCCTTGAAGAGAAGCTCGATGTTATCAACTTCAAAATCACCCTTCTCCCCCCATCAAGTTAATATTCATATTTTTTCAAGGTAAAGTGTTACATTTACTGTATGATTTCATTATTAGATATGAATGTAACATTTATTTAGACTGTGCTAACCTTTGTGTTAGGCTAACTACTAAATTTTTTTCGATTTCGAGTAGTAATCTGCACCTAACCCTATTTTCTCCATAAGCCCTGTTATTTCTATTATGCGAATTTCTATAACACGATGTTTTACAAGAACACAACTATCGCGTTATAGCAGAACTGACTGTACTGTACTGTCAACCTGTTCGAGACTTTTGACCCCGACTGTACATTTAAAAAATCAATAAATTTTGCACAGTAATTATAAATAGATTATTTTGTGGCAGCCAAGGCATGGCCAGGCGCAAAAACTGAACAGAAATCTAACATATAATTTGACACAAACATTCCAAAATTGTCAAAGAATGTCAGGATATTCCAAACTTGGCTAATTTGATTTTTGGGTAATTCAAGTGACCCAGAGCCCCTATTTTGTTGAATTAATGAGGGTACAGTGTAGTAGGAAAATGCTTGAGAGCATGAAAAAGAAAGGTGGCAGTGTTGTTACTGTACCTGTGTTACATTTTCTATTACAATATATTAAGAGTTTCATGAAACTTAGCAACATTTTTCCAGCCATTAGAAGAAGTCGTCCCAGTGGAGAAGATTTTGGTGGTGAGCCACGGAGCGGCTCTCAAACAGCTCTATGTTCACCTCCATAAGACTCTTGGCTGTCAGCTCCCGGGCGATCCCGATATAATAAACAGAATCTCTCCGAATACTGGAATTACAGAGTACATAGTAAGGTAAGAGTTTAGAGTACGTACTGTCGAGGACTCCCTCTACTACCGTACATCACCGGGGTTCTCTGGGATGCTGTCTGTAGTGTTCACTAGAAGGCTGCTACTGACCCTAGAGCTCTTCTCTCAGGAATTAATGTTTTTAACTACTTTAGTACAGTACATTACATGAAGGACCTGAGGTTAATAACTTTGATATAGTATAGGTAACTGTTCCCCTACTCACCACCCTAGGAAGACACTATTTTGTTTTGGTTTGTTTCTGCATCTATGTACAGTAATATTAAAGTAAAGGGTTTTTCTGCCTGGGAAAATGTAAAGTAATGTGTTTAAATGGTGAGGTTAGTCGATACTTAGAGTAAAACACATAAAAACGTACGGTAGTTGACATGCCTATGCTAACCTCTGCTGACTTATCCTGACTAAACCTTTCCTCACTGCATTACCTTAACCTTTCATGCTCAATCCTGAACAGAAATTTGAACAGAATCTGCATCATGACCTCATTTGCCAAAATGCTTGATAATAGATTGGGCATTTTCAGAGCGATTAAGTGAAAGTGAAAACTGACATGCTTAAATGGTAAAAGTAATCAATTATGAGTAGATTTGTAATAAAGAAATATGTTTACAATATACTAAATATAAAAAAGAAGCAGGTTGGTTAGGTTAATTTTGCCCACACTGAGTAAAGGAGTTTTGTTTCTGTAACATTACAATACTATATACAGTAAAGACTCAATACAGTACTGTATTATAAAATAACTTTCATGTTTTCTTCACAGGTTTAGCCCAAAGAAATATGGTCTACACTGTGTGCGAATTCACGACGGGGACCACCTCCAGGATCTTTAATGAAGGTCATGCTATAGACGCCAAGCAGCGGTATTCAAAGATCGAGGCGTGTGACATCGTGGCTTTGGGAGTCGTTATCAGTGTGTTCAGTATTCTGGGCTGGGTTGTGGTGCCTCTCAATTCCAATATTCAGAGAGAGAGAGAGAGTGTTGTCAGTCATCTTAGCTCCTTCCTATTTATTGATTAAAATATAAAGCTTCTGCAGGGATAAATGTATATAAGCTAATATTAGTTGAATGTAGAAATAGAGGACTTATTAAGGTGAGTTTACACGGGACAATTTTTATTATTAGAGAACCCAAAATGATTACAGTACTTTACTTTATTTTAGGACATGCGAGAAACAGGAAACTAAAACTCAGTAGGAATAAAGTCTTATCATATCATTGTGAAGGTAAATATTCTTCACAATGATCAGACTTTATTTCTACTGAGTTTTAGGTTCATGTTTGTCCTAAAATACTGTATATAATCATTTAAGGTTCTAGAATAAAATAAAGTCACCCTTTTTAATCAGAGTCTTCAATTGATTATACAGTATTTGTTTCTGGTTTATCGGTAGGTATTTTTTCCTGTTAAAGACCACACTACTGATAGTGTAGTCATAACTGTACTTGTGAAATTTATTGGTACTGTACTGAAGGTTGTAATGCATCACCTGTGTACTGGGCCATACCGGTTCCTTCTGAACCATGAATCATAGTTGTTCATTGTTACCATATCACAGCAAGTTTTTAGTGTATATAAATACTTAAAATGGTAAAGAAAACATTTTACCCTCAGACATTCAATATAATTTTCTCCATAACTTTGAGTTTTTGTTTCATTAATAAGTCAACAATATTCTATTTAAAAATGGCTTCCCCGTTGTCAAATTTTTTAAATTCAATTTCATATATCTCTACAGTAACTTCTGTCACTTGGAATCTTCGATCCCTGGAACTCTCCAATAGCCAGGATTTTTTTTTTTTTTCATTCTGGTTAAAGTCTCTCGATTCCAGGCATGGGAACAAATTTCCAAGGGATTCTATCATGCCTTTGACACAGCGACATGTGCCAGGCGTGTGGGTGAGTAGGCTTAGAGTGCTCATGAGCTACGATTGGTCACTACTGTAGTGCCTGCATGGGATGCCTATGATTGTCTGTTGTATCTCGCAGCCTATCTCTCAAATTCTTGTATCATGACACTCATAGTTCATCGTCTGCTGCCTTTGTGCAAGCTTGTTACCTCACTCACTGCTGTTTTCACATATGATCTGTATTGTGCAGTACTGTACCAGCATATAATCCAGCAAGGATATCATTAAAGCAGTGTTAAAATGTAAAACGTAATTACAGTTACATAAACTGTACTGTACATTCAGTAAGTGTGAAAGTACTAAATGTACAGTACTGTAGATAGCAGAGTGGACAGTGTATGCCTACTGTACACTTGTGTGTAGAGGGTGTATGTACAGTATACAGTGTGTGTACAATCCCACCTTCGGGGAGGGAGAGGAGAGTGACAGTTAGCAACACATGGTACAGGACAGAGGCAAGCCTACTGCATCATCTTATCACCATTTGGCCTGCTGCATCACAACAGCATCTGCTAGTGAGTACAGTGGTATATTATGTTTATTTACAATATATATTGTATGTGTACAGTGGTGTTTGCATAAATAAATAAAGTTCTGTGTCTGTCCTTGTGAAATGTGAGGACAGTACCCAGAAAAATTCTGGGAGATGAAAAAATGCATCTCCATACCCAGAAATCTCTCAATCCCAGAACTGCTCTGCCCCAATTAATCCGGCTGACGGAGATAATCACTATATTACTGTATACGAATACAGGAAACCCTCAATTTATTCAGTGGTTAAGTTAATGGACTACATCGTACAAGATGTATCTAACAGAGAGGGTAAAGTAAAGTACATAAGAAAATACTGTACTATACCTTAGGTCTATGGGAAATACAGGCTTAGGTTCCAGTTTGTTGCTAGTACCCCGTGATTGGCTACAGGAAAATACCTCTGGCCAATTGGAAATATGGGGTTAGGTATCAGGCTATTGCTAGTACCCAGTGATTGGCTACAAGGAAGGTGAATCCAATTGTTAGTTGGCCAGTGCAGCTTAAATGTAACCATGGGATAAGTAGTCAATGGGGGTCCAGGTTTTGGGACCCAACAAAAAAGCTGTTGCTCAGAGCCTCAGACTGACATTTATATAACCTAAAATTATTAAGGCAACATATTAGTGCCTGTGAGAAATTTTCTAGGGTAGGGCTGAGTGAAAACCAGAGGGCTAAGCCATATCAAAAATGCTGCTGATAGAAGAGAGGGGCAGTGTGGACACGAGGTGAGGGATCTAACAAAGTGAGGTAAAATAGACCCGACACAAAGGCATTAACTCCATGATGATTTTGTTTAACCATGAACTTAAAAAGTTAGAATCCCAGATGTGTCTCACTGTACAGTACTAATGACTTACAGAAGAAGAAGATCAACTGTACTGTTTTTTGTTACTTGTACAGTATAGTATACTTATTTTCAATGCAAATTTTTCCATAAAATTACCAGTTGTAAGAAAGACTGTGTGTAAATACTCTTTATTTAATATAATCATACAAACAGTTAGCTAAACTCCTTAATTATTCTTTACTTTACTTAATTACAATCGAATCACATGGCGCCATCATACGTTTGTTGTGTGTACTGTACTGGTTCACTTGACCCAGTACACACGTGGCTTAACTTGACCTCCAACAGGCAGTATCAAATGAATACAGTAAAAGTCCAAAAATCCGGACTGCTTGGGGATTGGGTCGGTCCGGATTTTCGGATTTTCCGGATTCTCAGGCAGTACTTTTAAAATTAAAATTTAAGGAGGAATAAAGAAGAGATGAACAGGTACATTTTGATAGTTTATTCATTAGCAAATAAAGCATGCTTCATTTATCAGAACGAGCAGTTTTAAAGAAATATTAAGTCAACACTAGACAAAAATGTAAACAAACTGTCTAATACCATGACGAGTCTTGAAATTCCTAAGCCATCCATCACTAAATGTGCACTCTGATTCAATGTTCATTTGCTCCTTGAAAGACTTTGCTTTGGCAATAAGTATCGGCCCAGAAATTGCCATACCTTCTGATCGTTTTAACAAAAACCATTCGTGCAACACTTTATCAAGATTTTCTAATTTGGGCCAATGTAAACTTTTTCTTTCAGCAATTTTAATGTAAGGCTCAGAAGAAGCTGTGAATTCTAGAATTTTATTCTTTGCCTTTTTTATATCATAAATTGTAGCCCCCGCTAAATTTAAAAAGTTTGAGTTTTCGAAAAGTCCGGATTCTCGGGTGGTCCGGACTCCTGGCATCCGGATTTTTGGACTTTTACTGTATATTCTATCTTTGGCTGACTTAAAATATTGAATTTACATATAAAATCAGATGTAAAATTGGAAGACCTCTTAAGAACTATAATTCTGTACATCGCTTGGTCTTATACCCGGTACAGTGGCTGGCTGGAGCATTGTGCGAGATGTGGCAACTCTGTCTTTGTTTACATTATATTAAAACTCCCAGAATGGCCCTAAGGAACCTCACAATAGTAGACAGACAAAGGATGCTAGATAAACATTCCACAGAGTTGCCACATCTCATAAAATGTATCAGCCACTTCACTAGGGACTATAAGTGCAGGCGACTTAAGTTTTTAGTTCTATAATCAATGACTATCAAAGGAGTTAATTATGTATTTTTGGTTATAAAGTTAGCATCATTTTGAAAGTCAGATTTATATATGTATATAACAGTACAGTATTTGGTTCACTAGGTTGTCATAATTTATATATTATTTAACTGATTACAATGTGACCTGACCTGACATACCTAACCTAACCTAACCATAGAAAAGTAAGGCACATTTATTCATGATCGCTACAAATCTATGGCAGTTGTGTATCCAGCCCTAACCTCAATAGTAATCAGGCACAGGTGCACAGACAATCCTGCAGAAATCCTGATACCTGATGACACCATTTGGAGAGATGTTGGCCTCACGGAAGATTTGCTCCACTGGAAGGAAAGAAAGAAAATATATATATAAACAGTATGACATTTTTTATAACTTACTCAAGTAGAACACGTTATCTCCCTACTCCCAGGAGATACGGTTACCAATATGACTATAAAGAACGTCATCTATATCCATCTTATATTGTTAGGTCTCGTTTTTACTCTTATGTTTGGTCTCCGTTAATACACGCACACTTACCGGCAGTGTTAATAAGTTCCTATGTGTATCAGCCAACAGGTGGAAAACAGAAAAGTACCCAAAGAAAAACATCACATCCTCTGGCACAGTACAAGATGGTGATGTTTTGGGGGTACTACTTTAAGGGTTCCAACTGTATCTGATGTATTACCGGGTTTCTTTTAAAATAAGGTACATACCCTCAAATCTCAATTAATATAGTAGGGTACAATATGTTTATGAAGCTGATTATACAATATGAAAGATATAATACGTGACTGAATTATGTCACGTTGGTTATATTTCTCCAGGTACCTTCAGAGATACAAGGCAGGCAAACAAAGACATGTAATAAACTTAACCACTGGACTGGGAGCTTGGCTATGACACTGGTTCATAAGATTAGGAGCTGTATACTGTACAAGGTGATGCATCAGACAGTGTTACCTGACCTCCCTGGGGTGCTTAAATAGAGGAATTTTATAGGTTTCTGGTCTGGTCTACTCATCTTGGTGATATAATGGGTTTCATGATTCAGTTTTCAATATCTGTTCATTTTATAATATTCCATCTTTGTATTCCATTTATCACTAGTATACTTGCAAGCAACTCTTCCCAAAATTAATAAGTGCTCCTTTCTTTCCATGTATTATTATGCTTCAAATACCTCTATGGCAGCCTCCCCCAGTATGGCATTCTTTCTAACACTCGACAACATACCTTCTTCATATAGTTTACTGTATGTCACTGAGGTCTAATAAAATATAACATGTATAATATAAATCAAGATTATCTCATCCAAGGCACTGGCACAATGTTCACAGGGCCACACTCAATACTGTTTACAAGAGGCAGTTAAAAGGGTGTGACGGGGGGTTAGGATCCTCTCAAAGTCAAGGATGACAAACAGGATCCTTCATGACTTAGTTACACGCTAAACTTTGTATGATGACAAAGTACATTACCTTCCTTGTGGCTGAGACATTCACCCCACTGTAGGAGTATGTGTCGAAGATCTCGCGCAGGTATGGATCCAGTCTTCTTAGGGTCGTGACCTCTGAAGGCAGCCAAGATTTCCTCGGGTATCTTCTCCACTTGACTGTGTTTGTGCATCACATCCAGGAAGTCGGGGAAACTCATCTTACCACCTGTGTTATGTAAGGATAATGACCAGTGCTATAAGGCTTCTATGTACAGGTAACTTCATCTTAACATAAGCTTGGATAAAGTCAAGGAAAACACACTATTATCCTCATACCATCAGAGGAGAAGAGTATTACAACACAACAAAAAATATAAAAGAATATGTTAAGGTATCATGGATAAATAATAACTAATAGGTTTAAGGAAGAAATTAGTGAATAAACAATAAATCAAGACCTGTATGAGGGATGTATTTTTCCTTTATCATCATCTCCACCTATCGGTTTACTAGCTGTTTGGGCGGCTGGTCTATCCAGTGTTAGAGAAAAGGAGGAAACCAGTGATGTTTGGTAGTGATGGTCATGGGATAACACCCTTCTCGCATGTGCCCGTACCTGTACTTGAAACTAACACTGAAAACTAAAAACTAGTCCAAATCAAAGGAAAATTTAAACATAGAGGAAGATACTGTCATAAAATATTAAGTTTTTAATTCAAACTAACAAGAACAAACATAACATGATAATAATCCTCATACCTTTGTCCTTAAAATATTTCTTGAGTTCAGAGATGGTTGGACTCATGCCCAGGGAACGCATGATTACTGTCAACTGGTCCAGGGTGCGGATCTGTCCATTGCGAGCATACAAGGAGAAACACTCCCTGAATTCTGTATGAAGATAAACCACCTGTTACCTATTGTGTTTTTATATGAATTTATTAATGTTGGGGTTTGTTCACACTTTTGGGCAGGAAATATTTTTAAATTTCACTTTATATTTACTTAACTTTATGTAGTCACCTGCTAAGATATTAACAGTTCTGAACACTAACTACTGGTAACTTTTCCTTGACTAATACTATAGCATCATCCTCAAACAGCAGTCACACAGGATAACTCCCGTGTTTACGTTGACAAAAAACTAAAGGTCTCGGGTCTGTGAGGAGAAATTAAATAAGGCAAATTAACTAGTGGGGCTTATATGGCGATCATAAGGTTCTTCAACGGCGTGGGGCTCCCTTAAGACACTGTTACTATGCTTGGCTGTGCACCTCCTCGTCAGGACACTGTAATGTGGTGTGTCTGACTCAAATTTTCTAAAACTCTGGTTGTAAACACGACCCTGGTCAATAGAAGAGGGTCATTAAAACTGTGAATAATTGTCTTAGATAAATATATTAAAAGATATAGATAAGATAGATATTTATTCAGTAATTTTTTTCTGTATAATTTAACTGGCTCTCTCATTAACTACTTCATTACCTAAGATCAAGCAAACTGATTTACTGTACATATTATTCAGGTACAGTATATAGACAAAAACAATCTGGATCACATGAAGATTAGCCCCCAGATTATTTCACATTATTAAAAAGCTAACCTAACTTATTTAACCTGACGATTAAATACCCTTATTCTACCTGGGGGAGTCGGGTTAGGTTAGCATTGGGCTTTTAATCATATGGTGAAATACGTTAGGTAATTAATCAACTGAAATTGTTTGGGGCTAATCTTCATATGATCCCATTATTCATTACTATACACACCTACATAAAATTAATGAAATATATTATTTACTACCACCATATTCCTACTAATTACAGGTGACCTACACACAATATGCATCATAGTTAAGATTTTAATTATATTTAACTACGTGAACCACATTTAATTCTTTATGTATGGATAATATGTCAAAATTAATTTATATATGACGAATTAAGATATAAATTATATTAGTAAGAAATATTGTTACTCCCCGAGTCATGGCGTCAGGCAGGTGTCACTACTTCCTCTTTCTCTTCCTCATTTGTCAACAACACAATACTCACCATCAATGTCCTGTTCCTTGAAGTGCCGGGCCTGTAGGTGAGGGAAATTGCATTAATATTATCATATTATAGCTTCAATATCGATAAATAATCACTAACAAGAGCAGGAGGTGAGGCTCATCTTACCATCCTGACACAGGTAGATAACAACACTGACGTCACCAGGTGGAGGTGAGTCAATGGCGCGGGGTTTAAAGACCAGTTTGTTTTGTTTTGACTAAGATAATCATTATTTGTTCTGTATAATAAACACTTTTGACCAGTCCCGTAGCTGAGGTAGGTCTGCGGCAGCTAGGGTCCTCTCTATTATAAAGGCCGACTGTTATTTCGTGACGTCAACTTGTGTGTAAGGAGATAATATTAACAAGGTGCCATGACGTCATACACCTGAGGCTGGGCCGACGCCGCCGTCTTCCTTCATCAGGTGTCCCCAGCCCCATACAGTGTGTGTTGCTGCTGTGCTCCTAAATCTTGTTTCATTGTGGCATCCTGCTCGTGTACCCAGAGGGACAGGAGAGATTCTCTAACATTCCAGCGGTAAGTGTTTAAGTTATAATTCATTATATCAATCAGAAGTGGATTATATAGGGAAAATGGCTCGTCATGGTATTTAAATGGCAAATTTACAATTTCAGCCACAACTATTGTTCGACCACATTTTTTTCCCATGGTATTTGGTGTGAGTTGTTCGAATTTGACATTTATTTCCGTCGGAAATGAACCGTTTTGGACTTCTCACCCCATACAACCTGACCTAACCACCCAGAGAAACTTACCTAACATATTTTGAAATCTGGTACCAATGAAAGTAACTTTGTTGAAGCATCATGGTGTAATTTTACGTTTTTTGTGGAGGTGAGAGTACTGTGCTGTACTGTACTGACTGTACTCTACGGCTCAGACTGGCCGGTCATCAGTCTCACCACACGCGGTGACTGCAGATTTACGTTAATTTCTTGAGTGAAATTTTCTTTCGGTTAATATCAATTTGCGACGGAAGTGGTATAAGAAAAAGTTTTCTCGTGACAAGATATTATTATTAATGGTAAAAAGAAAATTGCTGTAACCGAGTTGTGGCTGAAACTGTAATAATACCGTTTAATGTTTCAGGCTGTCCTTGCTCCCTGTATTCATGGGAGAAAGGAAGGCAGGACCTGACATCAGTTTATTCAAAATAGGTTCTACCGACTACCGTGCGTATTATTATCGACCAAACATTCTTTTTTTACTTATCAACCATTCTCATTTTATTTCCTTCCTGTTTCCTATTCAAGTTGTTTATTCCCTTTCTCCGTTTATTGGTTTGTGGTTCCCTCGCCGCGTTCTGCAGTTATCCTCACGATGCATTCAATCAAGGACTCACCTGAAGATCAGCCCCCGCCTGCTTATTTCACCTGATGATTAAACACTCTAACGCAACTTGAGGGAAGGAGTTAGATTAGCGTTAGGATAGATTAGATTAATATTAAGTTAGGTTTAGATTAGCGTTAAGTTAGGTTTTTTTAGTTTATGAATAGATTAGTGTTAGGTTAGCTGCTAATTTTAGTCTTTATATAATACTTCCTTTGGCTCTTATATAGTGAAACCTTCTTATAACGGACCTTGATCTAACGGACTAACCTCTCACTTACCGTTACATAGAGGTTGTACTGTACTGTATGTTCAAGTCTCCCTACAGTCTTCTATTTACACTGAAGAGAGCGGAGTAAGCGCGTGCCTAACCTTGACTGATGTTTGTATGAGAGACATTTAAAGTTGCACAGTATTTTACCTTTTACCAGACGAAATATTTCCGAGAACTTTCGTATTATTAGCTGGGTGGCGTGGTGTGGGTGGCATGGTGTGGGTGGCGTGGTGTGGGTGGCGTGGTGTGGGTGGCATGGCCTGGGTGGCGTGGTGTGGGTGGCATGGCCTGGGTGGCGTGGTGTGGGTGGCATGGCCTGGGTGGCCCTAGGGTGTGCCAGGTGTTGAGGCCACATCGTCTTTGTGGGTCGTCTGTGGAGAAGATGAATTCCCTGCTCATTTTCCGGTCCACTCCACCCTAAAGACTCCGAGATGCAGGCAGGGACGGTGTGTGGTAATGATGAGGAGGAGGAGGGAAGGAAGGAAGGAAGGTGTTTTGGTAATGACGAGGAGGGAGGGGAAGGGAGGGAAGGAAGAAGGGTGTTTTGGTAATGACGAGGAGGGGGAAGGAGGCCGTGTGGTCATGATGAGAGAGGAAGGAAGGGGGGTGTGGTAATGACGAGGAGGAGGGAAGGGTTGGAAAAAAGTTTTATAATTGATTAATGATAAGACACTACAGTATATTAAATCATGCCATAAATGCCATTAATATTTACAACAACAAAAAAAAAACACGACAAATGACCAATATATATAAAGACCCATACCAAGTTATGCCCTTATAGTACAGTACAGTACAGTGCTGTATATAAGGCAGACAAGACAAAACACCAAATAATACTTTAATTTAATTTAAAAAGACCAAGTATTACAATTTTGATAGGAAGAATTACTTTTTTAGTTTTAAGTCCGGCCTTACTTTGATAAAAATAAATTGACAGCTGATCATACAGTAAAACAGTGAACAGTAAATAATTATATTGTACAGGACTGTAAACTTTGTCTGAATTCAAAATAATTTTGTTTATTTTGTTAATTAAAATAACTGGCACTATTCCTGATAATTTCATAAATCAAGGGGCAGGCATATTATTTCTACAGCATTGTACTGGACTGCCAATTTTGTCTTTATTCATAATATTGTACATACAGTACCGGTATATCTCCCGCTACACCAGTCTTCACTCTGCCAATATTCACAAATACAAATATTTTATTCTTATACCACTTTCTCACTATACAAAACCCTTAAGGTAATTACTGTGTTTATACTTCACTCAATTCTTATGTGATAGGCTGTAAATTACAGTAGTTAGGTACAGTTAGGTCCTAATTTACAGTCGTAAGGTATTTTTTTTTGTTTTTCCATTTGTGAACTGATTTCATTTGTTTTAGGAATACACTTGGGGTTTTCTTGTAGTTGTAGTATTACTGTTACTAAATGATAACCTGAATGTACAGTACAAGCTGCTAATGGAGTTTGAGGAATCTATTTGTCAGGTTACTAAAACTTAACCCGCCATACGGAATTGCACTTCGGACTTGCTGCCTGGAGGAGTGTTTAAAGAAATGGCCGTGTGTGGTACTAGGAACATTACCTATTCGTATATACTATTACGTGCATGAGGGTTAGGAGTACATATATTGGTCGGTTTTTACGAGGTTTCTAAAATAAATATAAAATTTAAAAGTTAGGTAAATTAATAGATCCAAAAAGAAGAAAATTATACTTCCATGCTGTGAAAAAAGATTATTATCACAATCACTCGCATTCAAGACAAGGTTTCAATGCCCAAGTCGTGAGGGTAAACGTGCCAACCATCACCCACACACACACCAGTCAACTAGTGTGGTGGAAACTAACTTAATCCTTTCAGTCCAGGATGGTGGTGGGTCACGCGTCCTCACAAGTGTACACCTGTCACTGACTTTATTAATTAACCCACCGCCTTTCAATCTTATAGTCTCAGGTAACCTTTCATTTTGTCACGTCTGATTCCTTGTGTGTGTGTGAGTGTGTGTGAGGTGGTATTTGCATCATTCGTGACTAGGATTATTCACAGTTACTTAATTTCGTTCGTATTAATGTTATGTGGGTGTACAGTACAGTCTGTTTTAATGTATCAGTATGTGTGTGTAAATACCGTATATGCGTAAGTGATGTATGTAGTTGTATGAATGTATTCCCTAATGTATTTGTCTCTCTTCTATAACTCTCTCTCTCTCTCTCTCTCTCTCTCTCTCTCTCTCTCTCTCTCTCTCTCTCTCTCTCTCTCTCTCTCTCTCTCTCTCTCTCTCTCTCTCTCTCTCTACATCCTCCCTGCCCCCCCCCCTCTCTCTCTCCTCTCTCTCTCTCTCTCTTCTATAACTCTCTCTCTCTACATCTCCCTGCCTCCCTCCCTCCCTCACTCTCCTCCAAGCTCGGTAGACGGACTCCGGTAAACAACCTGTAAATATTCACTCTACTCACTAACTCTTCTAAAAGGTATAAATCGAGCGACAATATTTTTCCATTATTCTTATTAAATATTCCAGTGGTGAAGTACTGTACACATCAATATATTTGAGAAACCTTCCATTTTCACCACATTAAAGATATTGTACAGGCGCGTTAGTATACGATTATGTGAAGATCAGACACCCCCAGTTTATTTCACCTGAAGATTAGATACCCCACCACCACCACACCCTACCACACCTACCACCACCACATCTACCACACCACCACCACACCCTACCACAACACCACCGGCCTCCACCTCGCACATTTATCTGACATACAGCAACAAGGAGAGCAATATTTCTCCAGGGGCTGAGACGCCATATTTAAGGTGACAACACAGGTGGTGCCTCACTCTGCCCGCCTCAGGGGAAATTGTGAGTGTTGCCAGGTGAGTGTGTGTGTGGGGGGGGAGGTGAGAATGTTGGGGAGAGATGATGGTGTGTGGGGGGTGAGGTGTGTGTGTAGAGAGAGGGGGAGGTCAGTGGGGGGAGGGTGAGTGTGTGGGGGTTTAGTTTGTGTGTTTGGGAGAGATGAGAGTGTTGTCAGGTGTGTGTGGGAGAGAGAGTGTGCCAGGTGTGTGTCTGTGTGTGTGGGGGGGGTGAAGTCTTTGGTCTCGCCAAATGTGAATTTACATGCCAGCGAAATGTACGCGGGTGAAGGAGGGAGAGAGGAAGGGGAAGAAGAAGACAGAGGGAGAGGAAAAGGAAAAACAGAGGTGAGAGGCAGCAGATGGAATTGACGAGGAAGTAACATTTATCCTCTCCCCACCCTCCCATTTCTCCCCACCCCTCCGGCTCCCCATCCTCCAATCACTCCCCATCCTCCCTCCCCCATCCCTCCCATCACTCCCCCATCATGACACAGCACGTAGGACCGTGTCTTTCCCCCAAATAGGCTAATTTGTCTCCCCTTCCTCCCCTAATCAAACTTATTCTCTCCCCTGTTACGCCCTACCAGACTCCTCTCTCTCTCTCTCCTTACCCCACTTCCTCCAGCTTTCTCCCTCCTCCTCTTCCCTCACTATCTCTCTCTCCTCCCTCCTTACCCATACTTCATCTCTTCCTCCTTTCTCCCCTCTCTCCCCTCCTCCCCCCCCCTCTCCTGCCTTCTTTCACACCTCACCATTTTTATTAACATCGCTCTAGTGTCTCCCCTCCTCATTTTCTTTGACTCATCTTCTCTTCCTTCTTCTCTTCCCCTTCGTGTTCTTCCCCCTTCTTCTTTTTTCTCCTTCCTCCTCCTCCTCTTTCTCCTCCTCCCTCTTCTTTCTCCCCCTCCCTCCTCTTCATCTTTTCCCTCTTCTTCTTCCTCGTTAGTCTTGAGAGAAGGTGATAATGGTGAACGGAAGAGAGACATTATATATTCTGGTGTTGTCATTCAATTATCTTCATCCACTCAGTATACAATGACGTTCCTCTCTCACTCCCCTCTCACTCCCCTCTCTCACTCTCTCCCTCTGTTGGGTCCCCCCCTTCTCTCTCTCTCTCTCTCCTTACCAAATCTTTCATGTTTTCTCGTTTCTCTCTTACACTAGATGCTGGTGGTGGTGAGGGTGGTGGGTAATGGTGGTGGTGATGGCAGGTTGTGTGTAGCGACAGGGGTAGACTGAGGTGTGTGTGTGTGTGTTTACTCTTTGATTCCCGCCTACACTGCTGCATAATGATGAAAAAACGCTAGACGACTGGTAACCACCTCGTTACAGAATCCAACTTTACTTACCATACATGTTAGTACAGGAGGAAATCTTAATTGTTAGTGTCACAGTGGATAGCACCTTCCCCCGTGTGTTCTGGGGTGGGACTTGAACCCAGGATACAATACTGAGAGGTACTGTACCACCAACACCCATAAACATTTCTCATACGGATATGCATTGCATGACTCAGATATATTTTAGGTTATTATGAGTAATTTATCATAATATAAAAGCCATTAACTCAGTCTATTAACATTAACAATTCCACTGCAGGACTGCGCCTGTCGCCAGATAAGCGTCAGGCCCAAATGCTTGTTAACAAGCTGACGTGTTAGACAAGCTCATCTTAATTCTGGACAAATATTATGTTATTAGTGATGGGAAAATAGCAGTGAGTTGTTTTATGGGCATTAGGCCTCATTTGGCCCGGTGTAGCAGTTAAAAGTGAAGTCTAGGTAAAAATGAAGTGTTTGCCCAACATATCGTCGGCACTCACAGCAGAACGCTCTGAGAATCCGTGGTGAGCAGAGCTGGTGAGTGGCGACTGATAGTAGCATTATCTACTTTTCGGGAAAGTAGATAACCAACTTTCCCGGAAAGTAGATATTTCCCATTATCTATGATACAAATTTCCCGTTTTCTATGATAATCTACTTCGCAAAATTAGGTAATATTTCCCCAAAAATCGATAATTTACTTCCCAGAAAAGTCGATAATCTACTTTCCCGAAAAGTAGAAAAAAAATCTACTTTTCGGGAAAGTAGATAACCAACTTTCCCGGAAAGTAGATATTTCCCATTTTCTATGATACAAATTTCCCGTTTTCTATGATAATCTACTTCGCAAAATTAGGTAATATTTCCCCAAAAATCGATAATTTACTTCCCAGAAAAGTCGATAATCTACTTTCCCGAAAAGTAGAAAAAAAATCTACTTTTCGGGAAAGTAGATAACCAACTTTCCCGGAAAGTAGATATTTCCCATTTTCTATGATACAAATTTCCCGTTTTCTATGATAATCTACTTCGCAAAATTATGTAATTTTTTCCCCAAAAGTCGATAATGTACTTTCCCTTGGCCTCTTAGGGTTTAAATCACAAATTCAACTTCTCTTTGTATTACAGGTCCAAGGAATAGATCCCACCAAAATCATCACCTCAATACTATGGGGTATATTGAAATACATGCAGTAGTTTTAATTACAGAATTTATTAACAAACAAACAATAAAACAAATATATCAGTTATGTACAAAATAAACAAATACAAATTTAATCTGATCAAATAAATGACTCAACCGAGTGACAAAATAATGAACATAAAATATCTAAACTTATTTTTTAACAAATAACAGAGTTACTGTAGTGTGTGGTCTACAGAGCTGGAGCTATTGTATTGTGTGATCTACAGAGCTGGAGCTACTGTCGTATGCAGTCTACAGAGCTGGTGCTACTATAGTATGTGGTCTACAGAGCTGGTGTTACTGCAGTATGTGATCTACAGAGCTGGTGTTACTGCAGTATGTGATCTACAGAGCTGGAGCTACTGTAGTATGTTGTCTACAGAGCTGGAGCTACTATAGTATGTGGTCTACAGAGCTGGTGCTACTGCAGTATGTGATCTACAGAGCTGGTGTTACTGCAGTATGTGATCTACAGAGCTGGAGCTACTGTAGTATGTTGTCTACAGAGCTGGAGCTACTGTCGTATGCAGTCTACAGAGCTGGAGCTACTGTAGTATGTTGTCTACAGAGCTGGAGCTACTGTAGTATGTTGTCTACAGAGCTGGAGCTACTGTAGTATGTTGTCTACAGAGCTGGAGCTATTGTAGTGTGTGATCTACAGAGCTGGAGCTACTGTAGTATGTTGTCTACAGAGCTGGAGCTACTGTAGTGTGTGGTCTACAGAGCTGGAGCTATTGTAGTGTGTGATCTACAGGAAATTTGTATCATAGAAAATGGGAAATATCTACTTTCCGGGAAAGTTGGTTATCTACTTTCCCGAAAAGTAGATACTCTAAGGAAAGTGTGGTCTACAGAGCCAAGCCTCAGTCATCTGTTGCGGTGGTCACCTGGTGGTGGTGCTGCAGCCATCTGGTGGTGGTGGCATTTTAGCTTGTTACCTGGTGGTGGTAGTGATGTAGCCTCAGTCATCTGGTGGTGGTGGTGGTGAGGTAGCCTGTTACCTGGTGGTGGTGGTGATGTAGCCTCTGTCATCTGGTGGTGGTGGGTGATGTTGCCTTCTCGCCATCTGTTGGTGGTGGTGGTGATGTAGCTTCTGTTACCTGGTGGTGGTAGTGATGTAGCCTCAGTCATTTGGTGGTGGTGGTGGTGGTGAGGTAGCTCTTCTGTCATCTGGTGTTGGTGGTGATGTAGCCTTTCTCTCATCTGGGTGGTGGTGGTGGTGTGGTGATATAGCCTTCTTGTTATCTGGGTGTTGGTGGTGATGTAGCCTCTCTCATCTGGTGGTGGTGGTGGTGGGTGAGGTTGCCTTCTCTCATCTGGTGGTGGTGGTGGTGAGGTAGCCTCTGTCATCTGGGTGTTGGTGGTGATGTAGCCTTCATCTGGTGGTGGTGGTGGTGTGATGTAGCCTTCTGTTATCTGGTGGTGGTAGTGGATGTAGCCTTAGTCATCTGGTGGTGGTGGTGGATATAGCCGCCTGTCATCTGGTGGTGGTGGTGGTAATATAGCCTCAGTCATCTGGTGGTGGTGGTGATGTAGCTTGTTACCTGGTGGTGGTAGTGATGTAGCCTCAGTCATCTGGTGGTGGTGGTGGTGAGGTAGCCTTCTGTTACCTGGTGGTGGTGGGTGTGATGTAGCCTCTGTCATCTGGTGGTGGTGGTGATGTAGCCTTCTACATCTGTTGGTGGTGGTGGTGAGGTAGCCTTCTGTTACCTGGGTGGTGGTAGTGATGTAGCCTCAGTCATCTGGGTGGTGGTGGTGGTGAGGCAGCCTTCTGTCATCTGGTGTTGGTGGTGATGTAGCCTTCTCTCATCTGGTGGTGGTAGGTGGTGAGGTAGCCTTCTCTCATCTGGTGGTGGTGGTGGTGAGGTAGCCTTCTGTCATCTGGTGTTGGTGGTGATGTAGCCTCTTCATCTGGTGGTGGTGGTGGTGGTGATGTAGCCTCTGTTATCTGGTGGTGGTAGTGATGTAGCCTTAGTCATCTGGTGGTGGTGGTGATATAGCCGCCTGTCATCTGGTGGTGTGGTGGTAATATATCAGTCATCTGGTGGTGGTGGTTGTAGCCCTGGTCATCTGGTGGTGGTGGTGACGAGCCGCTCGTCATCTGGTGGTGGTGGTGGTACATAGCCTCAGTCATTCGGTGGTGGTGGTGATGATGGTTTCTCGGTCATCTGGGTGGTGGTAATATCTGGTAGTGGTGGTCATCTGGTGGTGGTGGTGATGTAGCCTCAGTCATCTGGTGGTGGTGGTGGTGGTGATGTGCCTCAATATCTGGTGGTGGTGGTAGGTGGTCATCTGATAGTGGTGGTGATGTAGCCTCCTGTCATCTGGTGGTGGTGGTGGTAATATATTTCAGTCATCTGGTGGTGGTGGTGGTGACGTAGCCGCCTGTCATCTGGGTGGTGGTGGTGGTGATGTAGCCTCAGCTATCTGGGTAGGTGGTGGTGATGTAGCCTTTGTCATCAGTCTGTCCTTGTTCTTCACTTCTGTAAGGTTAGGATGATATAAATAGTTATGCTAGATTTAATGATAAATAGATAGGTTCACAGATTCTACTAATTGGCAGTTTCATCAGATACTTATTTACAGTAGGGTCCTTTTGCTAGGTCTCTAATCAGTAATACTATGTCTGTTATGGAGAAATAATGAAAGTTTTCTGATAAATTTAACAAATCATTGCATTGCACTTGACTAAACTGAGGTTGGCAGATCACTTCCAACAATATAATATTTTGTGGTTAATACAGAAACTGCTTCATCTGTTGGTAAAGCATTTTTAGCTATGAATTGTTTTTACGCTATTACTGGTTTTTGATGTAGGATTGCAACTTGTTTGGCCTTTTAGCTGTGATAGCGAGTGTTTTTGGTTTGACGGCAAACACCAGGTTGTAGCATAGCACGGTATACCACAAAATTATGTTCTCTCCCTCTAGTGCTCCTGCCAGTTCATATCCTGAATCCTTACAAAATTTTAAAAGTTAAATAGTCTGGCCATAAATAACCTATAAGAGTGATTCAGACTCAAAGCATTTCCACTCTATCTTATCACACTTAACATTTTCAGTGATTGTAAGACTTCTGAGATCAATGTGATCTCTTGCATTCATGTCAAGAGTAAACCTCTCTGCTGCCTTGTTTTAAATAATTTTAATTTGGCTTTTTAGCTTCTGTGTTACAGAGAGGTAATGATGATCAGGAATAGCTCCAAGTGACTTTGTATGAGTGCTACAAAGGTTAAGCAGGGCATCAGCTGAGACATTTGGCATTTTATAAACAAATTGTTGATCCTAACATTAGTTTTACTTATTATATCGTCTACAATTTATTCTCCAGGATAAAGAAAGTCAAGAGTTAGGTCCAAGGTATTTCTACCCAGTTTACAGTTGAGATGGGGTTCATTCCCACATTGTAGTAAACTCCCCAAAGTCGGATCATCTGAAATACCAGTGCAGATGCTGAGTTGTGAAATTGGCCCCTACAAACCCCTGGGCAGTACTCAAATTCTTGAATCTTGACTCTATAGTACTAAAACATCTCTGACACTGAACCAGGTGGGTAGCACATCCAAAAGCTACTTCCAGCTATAGGCCCATAGGTGGTTATACAGTAATCCAATTATGTACTGTAATGATGTTTACCTGTCCTTACTAATGTACTAATGACAGTGAAGAGGGTGAAACGAGAAGAAAGCTGGATATTCTTCTTGAGAAAACTGAGGAACTGAAATGTGTTCATGTTCATTGGTTAGACCATTTCCACAAAACCAACAAGACCCTACAGGATCCATAGATTGGCCTTAGCACATGTACAAAGCTTTACATAGATTATCTCAACTGTTACTCAACTCCAGTGTGATGAATAACTTCTGTTACAAAATTCTCACGTATACTTGAGTGCACTTGACTAACTGTACACTGTAGACTGGTCAACTAAACTGGTCCTAGACTGGGTCCTCTTAAGATACACTTTGCCATCTGTGTAACAATATCTTCTTTGTAACAGTAAACACAGAAATGGGGAGAACATAATATCTCTATCTTTACCAACTGTTATATATGTAACAACCTTCCTGGGATGTCACCACTTGTAACAATCACTTGTGAAACAGTCCTTATATTCTAGACATATCAAAACAAAGTTTATTGGGTCTTCAGTAACTTAATCAAATAGGTTCCTTTTTTGTATTTATTGTAAAGGTTTCTATGTGCACTTTCAAAAGGATCATCACGTAATAATCACTGTAGCTATGAGTGTTAAATGAGGGCGGAGGCTATCTTAAAGTAGCTCTTCTAAAATATGTATGATTGAAGTGGGGTGATCTTGGTGGGACCGAGGGGAAACGAAATACTGTACATCTGCGTCCTCCTCGAAGAAAGACTGAAGCACATCACGATGACTCTAAATAATGTCTTCCTCTCGTCAGGGTTAACAAACTACTGCCCATAATAGGTGGCCAGAGAGCCGGATACTTATCATAGCTCAGCACCAAGTGGCGTGACTTCCCGTGGACAGACCTTATCGTGCTCTAAACATGAACCTCATAGCTAGTGGAAAGTTACAGAGGTGATAGTTATACAAGTCTAATGTAATTAACCCACATTTATAAAATACTTCTGCCTATAAGACAGGGGCTAATACAAGGTTAATCTGTGCAATGTTTTATGTTAAAAGTCTTCAATTTCATATTTGCTAGTTAGGAAATCATAAAATTTTATAATACAAATAAGGCTTTTTCATGATATATATTATCTTAGATTATAAGTTGTTCATTGCCTCTTTGCCAATGTATACTGTACAGTATATGTAAATACAGTACTGTACATAGTTTTATAAAAATAAATAAAAATATTATGCTTTATGTTAGAATGTAATTCACCCATTCTCACTGTTATATACTCTATTTTTTTATGGTGGAGCCTCAAATCTTGACATAGCTTAGGGCTTCAGCCTGTCTTTATCAGCCCTCCATCTAGCACTGATTGTAGTGATTATATAGTTACTACAGTACAGTACAATACAGTAAATTTAAGTTTAGTGTTATTAAGTTTGGTGTAATATTGTACAGTATTGTACATATTTCTACTTTAATGTTAAGCATGTCAGACACAGTGCCTCTCTCTCCACCCACTAAGGCTCCTTAGTCATAGAGTAAATGTCCTGGAGTGTTTTTTACGGGGATTACAAGGCACAGGTCAAGCGACCCTAGCAGGGGCCTGGGGGGAAAAAAAAAAAAAAAATTGAAAATAGAGAAGAAAGGGTCATACTGTGTTAATCTACACCACGAAGATGGGAGAAAACCAGCTTTTAAGTGATACAGATTGTATAAGTATGGAAACACAGAAGAAGGCAGAGCATTCCACAGTTTAGCTGTGAGAAAGAAGGAGGTACTATCGGGTTATTCTCGTGTGACCGACATCCACAGAAAGCAGTGGGCACAGTGAGCAGAGTTGTGTTCGAGCCCACGACCTTGATACACAGGATGCCAAATCCACCGAACATTGCGTTAAAGTACCTGTAAAGAGAGTGAAGCAACATTACAGAGAAGAGATTATTAAAGGAAGTTAATAAAACCAAATGCCTTGATTCCACCCTATCTAATAGTTGGACAGAAGAAGAGCCACCCCAGATATGAGAGCAGTACTCAAAAGAATGGAATCTTTATATACTTGGAGCAACTGCTCAGGAGTGAAGTACCCACGCATCTGTACAGCATTCCCAACTTTGGGAGTTTAGCTATATTAAGGATGTGTGAGTTGTTATTAGGCTTTT
>NW_024738858.1:0-18712 GCF_018991925.1 Homarus americanus | reverse complement strand
AGAGAGAGAGAGATATTTTCGATGCAGTCAGGAAATTTCTCGAAATGGGAGAAATGTTTAAGATATTTCGTTAGTTTTTGACAGACGTTTTTCAGAACCTTTACGCCTGACTAGTTTTTATCAATGTAGCTACTGCTATTGGTGAAACACACACGCGCACACACACACACACACACACACACACACACACACACACACACACACAAAAAAGAGCCCTATGTATACCCATGTGTGTTTATGCACTTTTCATAAGGACATACATGACCTCTGGAATTGCGCACCTCGACCAAATGCCACGATTAACTACGTCACAGAGAACATATATAGGTATAACTACGTGATCACAACATACCCACGACAACAGTTGGTACCTACGTCACTCACTGATTAACTTGGTCTCCATCTCTGTCCAACTCGATGCAGTACAGTACTTACTGCCAACCACGTAGCAGATAGTCACTATGGTCTTATAACCACAGCACACACAACAACATCCACACACACACGTTTCTTAAAGCTGTGTATACATGCGAGTCTGTGTATACTCACATTCACTATACATACAACCTAGACCTCAGACCACAAAGTATTTTTTTTTTCATCTTCCTTGTCAGACACTTTATTGACTTCTCATTATTAAGTGTTTTCTTCCTTTACTCAATTCACGCTCAAAAGAGGTTAAAATTTATTTCCAAACGTTAATTTATTTTAGGAACGAGGAGTGGATATATACGCCTTGAATTTCCCACCAAAGTTTTACGGTAGTTGGTAGGAGTTGGCGGTGATGAACCCGTTGACCCACTGCGCATTGGTCTTCAGAGTATTGCTAGCCTTTCCAGCACCTAAAGTGAATGCTCATACCTGCCTTAACCTAAAAATCATCTGTGTAATTTTCTCCTTAATTACTAGCTATGTACTTCAGACTCCAGTACTTTAAGCTAAGCACCTGACACCTTCAGGACCTTCAAAATAATGTGTGTTTCTTTCCTCTTCATTATCCTTAAATTGTACTAGAAACTGTCCACTTAACATCTAGTTATGTCCTTCACTAGCAAAGCTATTTTGGTGTTATTTATACACACAGCCACACCTTCCCTCCTTCCCTCACACACTCTCCTCTCTCAAACCAAGAGAGGAGTGCACTTCTTGACACGAGGACTGCTGAGACAACTTCCTCAACAAAATGATCCCTTGTCTCACACGACCTTCCCTTCGGGGTGACCTGAGGAGTTTTAGGGTCGCTGGGTGATATGAGAGGGACGATGATGATAAACTTGCCCGGAGACTGACGCACCAGGAGGGCCCTCAGTGTGTTCTCCCTACAGCCACAGAAAGACGCGTTCAGGCAAGGAAGCATTTTTGTGCCTCACCGACGTAGTGAAATTATCTCTTTATATATTACTATGAAGAATCACGACCTATTGAACAGATTGAATTAAAATGAACCACGTTGAAACAAAATTATAAAAAACTTGAAAAATTATGTATTATCATTAGAGAAAAAAAAACCATGCGAACCAGATCTCTTTTTTAAACTTCAATATCTGTATTTACGAAGATGGTGACATAACTGCGTCTTAACATTCAAGGTCTTTAAGCTTTATCAAAGCTATATCATTCATAAGACATCATCAATATTAAAACTTTATACAGCTCTCTGGTCTATGTGATAAAATAAACATCTCAGGTTATATTACAGGTTTATTAATGTGTTTCTGCCGCTGGGTTATTATATCATCGTCAGGTCGAAGTAGTTGGTGGTCGAGGTAGAGTAATATAATAAACCCTTATACTGTATGTAGACTTTAATGAGGAATATTAGGGATAAGGATATAGTTGTTCATTGTTTAAATATAATTGATATAAGGTTGGCTCAAGAATGGACGCTATCTTGTAACATGAATGAAAAATAGGAAATAATTAAGTTTATTTTAGAACACGAACTTTAGTCAGGTGCTGAAACCTTGACCACTTACCTGCTATTACAAGACATTGATTGGTTTTTACTTTCAGCCGTGTGTGTGCGTGTGTGTGCGTGCCGGTAAATTCTTTCATTTTATGAATATATACTTTTTTTGTTTTGTCGCTATTCTTGACTTGGAAATATTTCTTGAGAGACAAACATCACCAGATTTACAACAGGACGATGATAACTGAAGGAATTACTGTGGAAAGGGGAAAATGTTTTTATCTAAACTGCAGTGGTGCGTTACAGGGAACATTCTCCTCTTGTGCTCTATTCCAGGGACAATGGAACCTCCACCTCCCTCTCCTCCTTCCTAGTGACACCAAGCAAGAGATGACCCTCTGTGTGCTTTCTTCCCAGTATACACAGGAAATTTCCCCCCGCTTTTAACTTTCTTTTTTTTTTTGCTTTTTTTTATATATAATCCAGGAAATACCCCGAGTGTGTTTTCTCCCTGGATGTAATAAAGGAAATGATGATGAGGTATTTCTCTCTCTCTCTCTCTCTCTTATACTGGGGAGAGAATGCAAGGAATAAGCTCTCACTCTCACGTCTTCGTAACGCGAGTCGACTGAGTTTTCCTTTTATGTACAAACGTCCTACCTCCTCTCCTCCCTCCCCTGCCTCTCCCTCCCCTGCCTCTCCCTCCCCTGCCTCTCCCTCCCCTGCCTCTCCCTCCCTTGCCTATCCCTCTCCTACCTCTCCCTTCCCCGTCTCTACTTTTCCCTCCAGTGTATATGATGGAGGTAATGTCTCTCACCTGTACTCTTAACTCCTGAACGATCCTGGTCTTGTCTTTAGTAGTGTCCTTTAGCAGTGTCCTTTAGCAGTGTCCTTTAGCAGTGTCCTTTATCAGTGTCCTCAGCAGTGTCCTTTATCAGTGTCCTTTAGCAGTTTCCTCAGCAGTGCTTTTTTCCTATCACCTGTGCGGAAAAGATCGCAAGCACCGTTTATGCGGCACTTAAAGGGCTGAGAAGAGAGAAAATATCACTATTTTTTCTCCCTCTGTTTACCTTCCTTCCTAAGACCACACTGGGAAAATCCTCTGCTGTATTTTCTTTCATGTCGAGTACAATAAGCCTTGTGAACGAGGCCGTGTAATGTGTTCAAATGGTAACTCGATGCCGCTCCTTGAACTTCCGTATGTGTGTGTGTGTGTATAGGTGTGTGTGTGTGTGTGTGTGTGTGTGTACGGGACCTCGTATTTATGGCTGCAGATATCACAAAAGGGTCATGTTACCTGTGTCTATGACAGCACCAAATCATTAAGTGTCACCTCACCTTGGCAGATCCTTCAGAATTCTTCACTTAATCATTTCTACAATTTCTCGGTAGTATTTTCTTTAACGTCAAATAAAAAAATAAAAAAACTCATTCTCCCCCCCCCCTAAGGACCACTTGTGCGCCACTTTGCTCACTGAGGCGCGCCACAAACATGCTGACAGTAAATCGATGGCACGCGACGCGAAAACTGACGGGCGGGCACAAGAGAGACGCGTGATCATTGTTAACGTGTGTGTGGGTGGAGGGTGGGGTGTGTGTGTGTGTGTGTGTGTGTGTGTTGTGTGTGTGTGTGTGTGTGTGTGTTGACGTCAGGGAGGAAGAATATCTCTCTCTCTCTCTCTCTCTCTCTCTCTCTCTCTCTCTCTCTCTCTCTCTCGTGTGTCATTAACTCGTATCATAAAATCAGCGCCAGCAAAGGCAGTCAATCTCCGCCTGGCGTTTTCCTTCCCTAACAACACCCTCATAACCACTACACCAGAGAGTCATTTACCTTCTCCTTACCTGCCGTGACGTTGGTGTCAGCATAAACTTCCCTCATAATAATCTTCCTCTTTTAAGGCTAGAACAAATCTCTTATGAGAGTCATCAAAGTATATAACCCAGATGAAGAACCGCCTCTCACCTTGACCTTTACTCTACCTTCGACACCTGACGCACATTAACGTTCCTCTCTAAAGCAGAAGGTGAGTAGAGGTAGGGAGAGATGGGGTGAGGAGGAGGAGGAGGATGGATAGTAGGAACAGAGGACTGGAATTAGGGTGTGGGATGAAGGACAGGTGGGGATAAAGGAGGTGGTGGTGAAGGACGGGTGGGGTATTAGCGGAAAGAGAGGTAGAGGAGGGAGGAGGGGGGTTGGTCTTCCTCAGGTAACCAAGTATTACGGAAGGCATAATTTAACCCCAAGAGTTTACCTGGGCATAGTGACGGATATAATGAGCTTAACTTGAGCCATCTACGCATCGAAAACCCATTACCGTAAATAGGTTGCAGGCATTAGATATCGATTATGGTCGCTTCTTGATGATAGATGTTGACGACTGGCTCTCCGAGAAACTGGTACTGACTCTCTCATGTGCTTGCCACCACTATCACAACGATCATCATTATTACCATTACCACTATCACCACTGTTTTGGAATATTGTACCCACCACTATCACAACCACTACCACTATCAATATACCCACCACCACTACTACTACTACCACCATTAGGGTGTGTCATACGGAGGCGATTTTTTTTTTTTGAGTTTGAAAAATTGGCCCATGGTATTAATGATGTAGTTTTATGTGCAGAATCATGTGATATCTTCAGATTTGAAAAGTTTTCATTTTTTGCTAGGTAAATTTTAACTTGAAATCTTATGAAAATTCAGTATTCCCACCCTTTTACCAACACCACTAAATAGCTTATTTAAAGTAAAGTAAATGTATCAGGTTAATTTATTAGGATGAAAATGATCCAGAATAGTGAAACGAATGATCTTGACACATTTATTAAATTCAATATTCCTTTAGAAAACAAAGTCATCAAATACAAAAACCGGTTTTACTACTACGACCCGGTGTTGCTGCACACCATAGAGAACATGTCTTTCTTGCTTCTGTTTCTACTCATCACCTCCCTGCTGACTACCTGAGCTCGGATGTAGCCTTCCCTCCTCTCCTGGCTGTACACGTGACTGCTGGCCTCGCTCACTTGCTGTACACAACGCTCTATACTCTGGGTGTGCGAGGGCCAGGCAGGGACATGCATGGGGTTGTCCAGGAAAGCTCTGACTTGAACATTGGTGAGGCTGCAGGTAAGAGGGGGCTCACTGCGAGCCTGGATGTTATCCAGATCTATGAGATCAGTGAGGGTCTTGGCACCTAGATTGACTTCAGGAGTCTTCCTGACCCCGAAGGAATCGTCACCAACTGATTCTTCATGCCCAGATCCTCTCATAAGTCTCATATCCAAGATCTTTTTGACTGCCACTCTTCTCTCCTCCTCATCCTTACTGCAGAGCATTGTCTGCAGAACTGCCTCGGGATGAGCATACCAGGAAGATCTCCTCACAGTCTGCTCCACCATCTGAACAACCTTCCTTGGTTGACTCTCAGGAGCTCAAGCTGGAAGAGAACACGCCTGGACCCTGAGAACGATGACTTTGACCTGTGTTGGAACCAATTTGGCAAGTAGACACTCACGATGAATTGGACAATAAGTCTCAGGTTGTGAAGCTGGTTCCCTTTCAGTTTATGGTGAGCGACCCAAATTCTGCAGAACCTGAGAGCCGTTGTGAGCCACCTAGAATGTGAGACTGGACCTATCTGCAGGTAAGCAAGTCTATCAGGCATGACCCCAGTTTTGATGGCACTGCAAATCATGTAACCATAGTACTGGTCAGTACTCAGATCGTCAATGACAGTATGTGCAATTGTGCAAGCTCAACGAGTGGAGGGCCAACTGTGATTATTTCAAAGCTCGGATTTATTTCTAACTCAGTGGCAGAGTCCAGCATCTTGCCAAGAGGACCAGACCATCTGTTGTTTGAAAGAGTCTTGCCATCCAGCTCCTGGATCAGATGTCTGAGTGGCAACTCGTTGGTGTGGAGGTCACAAACAATCCAGACCAGCTTCCTCCCAATCTTCCGCTCTATCCACTGTATGACTCCCCTTGCCACCCTGTGTTCGTGTTGGTGCTGTCCCTCCAATGGCCTGTAGGCCTGGCTCCATGTTCTCTCTGAGCCAGTTCACAATGTTATCTGCCACTATCTCAGCTGGTTTCCTCAGATGTCATCTTTTCTCTGGAGGAAATGCCAAAATACTTCCCATCCCAGCCCAGTGCAGCAGGAGTAGTGTTCCTCCTTCACCATGGCAGGGAACAACTTAATAGAATTCCAACTTTCATGAACAGATTCTTCTTTAGTGTCATCCCTTCTCCCATCAAAGAACAAAACAATTGATTCCATTTTCTTATCCTCCTTATCAAACTCCTCTAGGGTTACTGACTAAGTTTCTCCTGAGCCTTCCTCTACTTTGTTATGATCTATCAACAGTAAACAGATTTATCAGTGTTATCAAACCACCGTCAATCCAGGCAGCTGTTGCTATCTTTGTTTCCCAGAACAGCGTGGTGTCGCATGCTGGCCAGAGCGAGCGTCGGGATATCTTCTATTTCGAATCTTATGCCCGGCATTATTTAGTTAGGGACAAAGTCATCATTCTCCTGGTCAGCACTCGGATCAGCCATGGGGAAGTCATTAAACTCTGAATCAGCTTGACTCCAATCATCGGCCTTTTTTACCTCACCCTGGGCCTTCTCAAGTCTCTTTTCCTCGGCAACTCTTCTCCTCCTCTGTCTCTCTGTGGCAGCCTCCTGTCTCTTGGACTCCGGAATATCTTGGCTAGAAATCATGAGAGCCCCTATACTGCCAGTCTTCTCTCTCTGTGCTTTGACAAATGCCAGTTCGATCACAGGAATCTTCAGTTCACGCTTGCAAATACAGGAGATGTGGGCCTCGGATTTACAGTCACGATCGCATCCAAACTCAGGACAGAGAACAATTGGGCACTTGCAAGTAATTATGTCAAATAACTGGTCCAGTTGCTTGGCAAAGCTGTCCTTAACTGCAAGTTTTCCTCTCCCAAGAGAGATATCTCTTGCCTTTTCCCAACTGGCTAGCAGTCTCTCACTAATCTTCTTCTGACTTGTTATGACTGGAGGCTTGAACTGAGCGTTAGCCAGAGTGTACTGTGCCAAGACAGCTTTGGTCATATCACTGGTAATGTCTTTGTTTGTGTAAGTTCTTTGGTTCTTTTCACCGATTTGCCTGATTAAAACACCGTATCTCAAAGCATCTCTCAATGTAGGCAACTCCGACTTCAGGAGCTCTCTCCCAGACCCAAGATAGTGACTGAGATGGCTGGATTTTTTATTCCTCATCCTGACACAAGCAGCCATCGCAAATATTATCAACTTATAAATGCATCAGAATCTGAAACAGAAAAAAATATTGTTAGTTGGGTTGTTAAAGAATGAAGTCTGAAAGCAATGTTCACTATTTAATTGTAATGCACTAATGCAGCTGGGTACGTTAGATTTTCGATAAATTTCACGCCAAATTATCAGCAAAAGTTGTTGCGGGTATTGATTGAAACTGAAATTATTTCGTTTACATACACTAAAATTCACCAAAAAAGGATGGGCCATTAGTTTTTAGCTGATCTTCCTCCTATGACATGTAATCTCTATCAATATTAACCTTTACTGTTTGTTATCTGGAGGTAACCGGGATGTGGTAGAGGGAGTCACTGGGAATAATGGAAGAATGAACGTACCTGGGTTTTTTACGTTGATTTTTTATCTATAATTTGTAAGAAATGGTTTTCAGTTCATTTTATGGCTAATACTTAAACCGTGTGTCAAGTTTCACCCAAATCGATTCAATAGTTTTTGAAATGATGGTGTGTACTATTTATATTCCTATTAAAAGCTGCACACACACACACACACACACACACACACACACACACACACACACAAAAGGAAATCAATTGCCTCGTCTATCTAATCATCAAATTAAGTTCCTTGTCCTAAGAGTATTTAATTAGAGAATATTTTATTCCTCGTGTTTAAATTACTGCTGAATATTTATAGTAAAGACGATTTTCACCTGTTAATTATGATACCAGTGAATCATTGATAAGACGCGTAAACATGTTAAAAAAACCTTCATCTCTGCTGGTAATTAGTTGGATTAGTGATACATACTGTAGTAGATTCATTGATGAAATCAGTTCACTGAGGGCATTTTAACTTAACAATTAAAATGTTAGATATGTTTGTCATAAGTTCTGGATGTCTCTCTCGAATCAGCCTCAGTTAATATAGTCACTGTTTGATTCTTTTATTTTAGCTCATCTAATTATACAAGGCACCTTATATAATATACTCACTGTGATATATAGTTTATTAAATGTCTCATTGAGAATTTTATTGCCGATTTTATACACAGATTAAAGATCTTGGAATACATTTTATTCATGGAAAATTAACCACAATCTGTGTTTGGTTATTAAAGACTTTATTGGACAAGTTACGTCAGTTTTTATGCCAATAATTCATTTGGATATAAAATATATTATCGAAAACAGTTTTATTGTATTATATTGGGTCATATTTTTTTCATTATACGCTCATCAATAGTAATGTGTGTTTACAGTAATTCAAACACGTTATTAAAGCAAGCAACAGCTGTCGTATTGTTCCTTAATTACCTGTTCCTGAAGTTACTTTAAATTTAGTCCAATTGACATATATGTTACAACCAATTAGACCGGTCATGAAACTCATTACCGTAAGTACCATAAACCTTTTTTTATTATTAATTGAACGTGTGGTAATGTGGGGTAAGGTTGGGCTCGGTATTCGGCTGTGGATGACCTCGCCGCCATTACATCAGCAAACAGTAATCTTGACTGGCAAATCTGGCCGGGTGTTGAGAGGCGTGTAGACCACGATAGCCGGAGCCCAGACCTGGTGGTGGAGGAGGAGGCTGGCCTTTGATCTGCCTCTCACTGCTTCTTTCTCCGTCTCACCTCACTAAATTGTATTACATTTTCGTGGTTTGTGTCTCATACTGAGGTTTAATTAACTTTTTAAAGATGAGGTCACAACACACACACACACACACACACACACACCAAAGGGTCAAGACGTACCTGGCGCTCCTCTCGGAGCAGCCAGGTCAACTGTTAAGTTGGCCCATACCAACCCCCTCCCCTGAACCCTCCTCCCCACCGGAATATCAACAAGTTCTCACAGAAGTTACTATTTCCATTTAGGAAAGGAATGAACCAGTGTTAAACAGAGGGGTGAAATAGTGGTGAACAGGCTTAAGCCAGTGAGAAATAACCTTAACAGGTAAATAGCCGCACCTGCTAATCCTTTCACAGTGAGGTCCCAGGTACCCAGTGATAATGGCCCGTGAGACCCAACAACCAGCGATGTGTTAATCCGTCTACGATAGGAAGGCCTGGGACCACACCTCACTCATATATAACACCGTCTGTGAGGGAATTACGACACCACGTGAGGCCCCGCATAACACCATCTGTGAGGGAATTACTACACCACGTGAGGCCCCTCATAACACCATCTGTGAGGGAATTACTACACCACGTCAGGTCCTCTCATAACACATCTGTGAGGGAACATTGCACCACGAGGCCCGCATAATACCATCTGTGAGAATTACTAATTCACGTGAGGCCCCTCATAACACCATCTGTGAGGGAATTACTACACTACGTGAGCTCCCCAGTAACACCATCTGTGAGGGAATTACTACACCACGTGAGGCCCTCAGATAATACCTTTTTTACATTCAGGAGGGAATTATTATACTAATGTGAGGCCCCTCTCATAATACTCCATCTGTGAGGGAATTACTACACCACGTGAGGCCCCTCATAACACCATCTGTGAGGGAACTACTACACCACGTGAGGTCCCTCCTAACACCATCTGGGAGGAAGTTACTACACTACGAGTTTGCTGTTCAACACCTACATTAATCTGTATGTTCACTGTATGTTCCTTTACCTTTCTCTAATGAAGGTTTTGTTAAACCACCAATGTATGTAATAAGTCATTTATGTTCAATATATATTTTCAGCCTTCGGGCTGCAGAACATTTTCAATAAACCGTTAATTATTATTATTATTATTATTATTACACACATACACCTTAGTCCTCCCAGTCACAACTTCTGCCCGCCGTTGAGGTAATTTACACTATCTTAAAACACCTGTAAAATTAGCAACCCGTGTTTGTTAAGGCGTTGTCTCTGTCGTAAAGCTGACCATAAAACACTGCCATGAATTCGATCCACTGTAAATGTGTAAATTGTTCGTAAAAAGGAAAGATACAAAGTTTATTTTTAGGCTTTACGTTTTCGTCGGAGTAATAGGAAAATTATAGTAAGCCAGTAATACATTGATCTGGTACTGCACTGAACTTCAACCATACCCCGGGTTGGTCAGGTGAGGTTAGTTTAAATTAAAGGTAGATTTAATGTTCGGGGTGAGTTGAGGATAGAGGCAGGTTAGAGTAGGTTAGGTTAGGTTAGGTTAGGGTAGGTTAGGTTAGGGGTCAGTTAGGGCAGGTTAGGGGTAAATTAGGGCCCGCTCACACTGAGGTCCCTAGGTTAAGTTAGGGGTCAAGTAGATCAGACTAGGTTAGGTTAAGGATACGTTAGATTAGGCGTTAAGATAAATTCGATTAAGGTAGGTCAAGTTACGTTAGGTTTGATTCAGTTAGGTTAGGTTAGGTTAGGTTCGGTTAGGTTCGGTTAGGTTAGGTTAGGTTAGGTTAGGTTAGGTTAGAGATACGTTAGTTTAGCTTCGATTCGGTTCGGGTAGTATTAAGTTAGTTTAGTTGAGATTAGGTTAAGGTGATGGTAACTTAGGTTAGATGTATTTTAAGTTGGGTTTACGATTAAGATAGGTTAAGGATAGGATAAACTAGGTTAAGCTAAGGATAGGTTAGATTAGATTAATTTAAAGACAGATGAAAAATGTTTAATTCAAACTTAACTTCGGCTACGTTCTGGACCCGAAATGTTTAAAGAGAGTTTTATATTTCCTGCCAGATGTTTGCTCAATGGCTGCCAAACTACTATGTGAATGAATGTAAACAGAAGATTCTTTAATTTATAGCATATTGAAAAGGCAGGTTGTTCTCTGTGTGTCTCGGCTTGATGATAGGGTTAAAATATTTATAATGGGAATTTAATATGTATTTTTTAACCTGTTGTTAAGTCTCACCAGTTGTTTGTTTTTTTCAATGTGTGCGTAATGAGTTGTTCACCTGAAATTGTTAAGTCGTGACGGGAAAGTGATACATGTTTTATTTAGTAGTAGTAGCAGCAGTCCAGCCTGTCACCTCTCCGCCCTTCCCTCATAAGAACCAGTATTATCTTGTGCCTGGGACTAAATCAGATGTTCGGAGGCGGACGTAACTGTCGCGCAAGGTGCTGTTCACTATGCCTGGCAACAATCATTGCTGCGTCTGTGCTAACCCGAACCAAAACTGCACAAATTGTGTTTGTGCGAGAAATAACCGACCATGTGTGGATTGCAAGAAGCGAGACCAGTGTCGGAACCCACGTCGCATGGAGCCGACACAGGTGGCCACAGTGGATATCGCCGGGACCCAACTACCCGATGATGTCCGAAATGACAGCAGTGAGTCTACTCAACCCGTAAATGTAGTACTAATAAATGCTGCTCCCTTAGTAGCAGGTGTCCACGAGGAGAACGAGAGACAGCCACCTCAGTGGAATGGCATGTCGATGGAAAATGCAGACATATGGGTCAAAGAAACCTACTCAGAAATTGTCAAGTGGTCACCCGCTAACTTATTTGAACCACCCAAGTGTGCGGCCACCAAAGAAATGATTCGGGAGATGACTCGCTTCATGACTGATTACACTCAGGACCGCTTCCTCGCCCCCCTAGCTCTTCAAATACTGGCAATAATACCACATCTATTTTGTCAGAGGACACATACAAAGGCTAAGCACAAAGAAAATGTGGCAGCAATGAAGAGAAGATTGACAATGTGGCAGACTGGGGCCCTAGATGATCTCCTATGTGAAGCAAGAACACTGCAGGAGAGACTAAAATTTACGGGTGACGGAAAGCAAAACACCGATGACGTGGCAAGAAAATTTGGAAACAAAATGCGTGTGGGAAAAGTGTCTCTTGCGGTAAGATCTCTCACAGAGGAATCCTACGGTGGGGTGATGCCAATAAACAGAGAGACATTAAAACTATTGAAAGAGAAACATCCCCCTGCAAGCGAAGATGAAGGCATCAGGTTCCAGGGTGACTATATCCCACCAAATGCTGTCCTGTTCGAGAAAATAACAGGAGAGATGGTGTGGAAAAGGGCACTGAAGACTCGAGGAGGAGCCGGCCCTTCAGGTCTGGATGCAAACGGTTGGAGAGTCATCCTCAGCACAAACAAGTTTGGCCCTGTAGCAAGCGATCTCTGCACTGCCATTGCCGCCCTTGCAAGAAAACTTGTATCCTCTTGCTGCTATCACCTCCAGGCTCTGACGGCCTGCCGCCTTATTCCTCTGGAAAAGAAACCAGGATGTAGACCTATAGGGGTGGGGGAAGTGCTGAGGCGGATCATCGGAAAATGCATAATGGAGGTGGTAAAGGATGATGTCAGGGCAGCAGCAGGGAACCTACAAGTGTGTGCTGGCCACCAGGCTGGTGGGGAGGCTGCCATTCACGCCATGAGATCGATATTTGAGCAGCGTGATTGTGAGGCCGTTCTCCTGGTGAATGCTTCAAACGCATCCAACATACTTAACCGCAGGGCTGCACTGCACAACATCAAGATCAAGTGTCCAAGCTTTGCGATGTATGTTGAAAATTCGTATAGGAATCCATCAGACCTCTACATAGTAAACAACAAGGCTCTACGAGGTGATACCATCCTACAGTCGACCGAGGGAACAACACAGGGGGACCCCGTTGCAATGGCAATGTATGCAATTGGCCTATCAGTGCTCCAACAAGAAATAAAATTTGAAACAACTGGGGTCAAACAAGTGGCATATGCTGATGACCTCACAGGAGCAGGAAAAGTGGAGGACATCAAAAAGTGGTGGGACTTGGTAACATCGCGAGGTCCACAAATAGGGTACCACCCAAACGCCAGCAAGTCCTTCCTCATTGTGAAGCCAGAACATTATGAACGGGCAATGGAGGTTTTTGGCGGAAGTGAGGTCAAAATAACTAAGGACGGCCAAAGACATCTAGGTGCAGTAATTGGCACTACGGACTTCAAGACCGAGTACGTAGCGGGAAAGGTGAATGAGTGGGTTAGTGAAATCCAAGCTCTGTCTGAGATTGCTAACACAGAGCCACATGCGGCTTTTGCTGCATTCACCCATGGAGTCAAGCATCGTTGGAACTACCTGATGCGTACTATCCCTGATATCGGACCCTCCTCCACCCTCTGGAAGAAGCTATCAGTGTCAAGTTCGTTACCAAATTAGTGAAACACTTAACCCCAGCAGAAAGAGCATTTCTTGCACTTCCACGAAGACTGGGAGGGATGGGACTAACAAATCCAGGGGTGATTGCTGCCACTGAACATCAAAATTCACTTAAGCTCACGGCAGCCCTCACGGACCACATAATAGCCCAGAATGCAACTGGGGAAGTGGATACCAGCGAAGTAAATAAGATTCGTAGGTCCATTACTACAGATCGACAGCACTGCCAAAATGATAAGTTGCAGCAACTATTGCTGCAGGTTCCAGAAAATTTGAAAAAAAAAAATTGCTATAGCCCAGGAGGTGGGCGCCTCGAACTGGTTAACTACGTTACCGATAAGGGCAAATGGTTTCAGTCTTAATAAACAAGAATTTACAGATGCCATTGCTCTAAGGTACGGTTGGCCAGTAGAAGGTTTGCCCTCCCAATGCGTGTGTGGCTCTTCCTATGATGGTGATCACGCCATGGTGTGCAAGAAGGGGGGCTTCATATGCATGAGGCATGACGAGGTAAGGGATCTCACAGCAAATATGTTGAAGGAAATCTGCCGGGACGTCATGGTAGAACCGACCCTCCTTCCATTGGATGGCGAGATCTTCCAACACAGGACTTCAAACACATCTAACGAAGCCCGTGTGGAAGTCAGTGCTCGAAGAATCTGGACGCGGGGACAGCGAGCTTTCTTCGACATCAGGATTTTTGATCCCATGGCCGCATGTCACCGTAACGAGGAACGAGAACGACAAGAGAAGGCCATATGGGGAGAGAATTCAAAACGTTTATCAAGGCAGCTTCACTCCTCTAGTGTTAACAACCTCTGGTGGGATGGGCCCAAGTGCAAGATGTTTCTACGCCAGACTCGCGGAGTTGATCTCCGAACTGAAGCAGCAGCCCAGAAGTTATGTTACAGCCTGGATGAGATGTCGACTGTCTTTCTCTCTCCTTCGGTCGGCTCTGCTCTGCCTCAGGGGAACGAGAGCTTCTGCCCCAACTCCGACAACTGCTGCAGGTATTGACTATGAGGCTACAGTCACTGAATGCCGCATAGATCTGCGGCTCAACTAATTTAACACAGATAGGATAGCTTCTTATGTATTAGGATATTTAATATTAAGGTAATTAAATGGTGGCGAAGGTGTGGCTATTGGGGGAGGCTGGAAGCCACGAAAAAAAAAATAGTAGTAGTGGTGGTAGTAGTAGTAGCTCTCAGATACAAATAAGTGACTATACAGTACAAGGGAGGGAGGTGGGATAAGGGGAGGGTATGGATAGGTGGGGGGGGGGGAATAAAGGGAAAGGGGGAAATAACGGAGACATAAACACACCAGTCTCAGTATATAAACACACTATTGGGAGGTGTGTGTGTGTGTGTGTGTGACCCGCCCGTCCAGGAAGTCATCAAACATAAAGTGTTTCTCGTACACAACTTTGTTCTAGGAAATGTCGACCATGTCCAACCATTTCCCAATATTGTGAACCGTTTAGCAGATTTTCTTCTCCTCCTGGACCCCCAAAAATACCCTAAGTTTTTTTTTTCTTTAGTTTTCAGGTCAATGAAGTTAGGTCAGTTCTCTTGCCAAACATCACTGCATAAGGTTCCACTGAGATTCAACTTTCAGTAAATATAATGACACCTTATGGGCATTATATATATATATATATATATATATATTTAAACGAATAACATCTATCTCTTATTACATATCAAAGCACACCAAAAAATAAACAAAAATAAAATACCTGGTTTTTCCTATAAAAGTTCAAAGTTTATTTATTTTTTATCTTCTACCATTGAGTCACCGATGAATTACTTCTACTTAAAACTTTGATCTTGTAAATAGAAATAAAACTTTTGACCACACGGGGTAAGGTTAGGTTAGGTTTGGTTTAGGGGTTAGTTAGGTTAGGTTACGTTAGGTTTAGGTTAGGTAATGAAAAATCAAAGTTACAAATTTGGGATCTTAGAAAAAACTTACGTGAAAAATTAAAAATAAAACTTACAAATGACTGATCTTAAAAATATCTTCAGTGTAAAATGAAAAAATTACAAATGTAGGATCCTAAAAACTTTCTTACGTGAAAATCTTCCCTGTAATCTGAGATGAGGAAACGTGGACAATTACCTGCGGGATTTGGGGAGTAATTAGGTCGACATCTTGGCCCCCAGGTGTAATGTCTTCTGTTCACCTGTTATCTTTATATGTTCACCTGTTATCTTGTTACGTCCATTTGTTATCTTGATATGTTCACCTGTTATCTTGTTACGTTCACCTGTTAGCTTGTTACGTTCACATGTTATCTTGCTATGTTCACCTGTTATCTTGATATGTTCACCTGTTATCTTGATATGTTCACCTGTTATCTTGCTATGTTCACCTGTTATCTTGCTATGTTCACCTGTTATCTTGATATGTTCACCAGTTATCTTGGTATGTTCACCAGTTATCTTGATATGTTCACCAGTTATCTTGATATGTTCACCAGTTATCTTGATATGTTCACCTGTTATCTTGCTATGTTCACCTGTTATCTTGCTATGTTTACCTGTTATCTTGATATGTTCACCAGTTATCTTGATATGTTCACCTGTTATCTTGATATGTTCACCTGTTATCTTGCTATGTTCACCTGTTATCTTGCTATGTTCACCAGTTATCTTGATATGTTCACATGTTATCTTGATATGTTCACCAGTTATCTTGATATGTTCACCTGTTATCTTGATATGTTCACCTGTTATCTTGCTATGTTCACCTTTTATCTTGATATGTTCACCTGTTATCTTGATATGTTCACCTGTTATTTACACACGGGAAAAACTTGTCGTACGAGTTTTAAAGAATTTGATCCGAGATGAATGAAAGAGCACAAGTAAGTCTGACCTCTCTGCCAGATTGCTTCTACACGCCAATGGCCACGTTTAAACAAGTTCAAACTCGTTGAAACTTGTTCAGACTTGTTGAGACGTGATCAAAGCATCGCGGGGACTACCTGTACGCCAGTGGCTGTGTACACCGTGGTCGTGCACATGGATAAACTAACTATGGTAAATTTATATACTTATACACATGCAAAGGTGTACATGATTTTAATGTTTATAATATTTGTAAATAATACATACACACACACACACACGCTGGATGTGTACAGACTATTACGTTCATGGTGTGTGTGTTTGTGTGTGTACGTCTTGACACGTGGTAGTGGTGGTGTACACGCTGTTAATGGTCATGGCGTTTGTGCAAGAGGAAGTGTACACGCTGTGAACGTAATGACACACACACACACACACGTAATTATACACAGGGAGGAAGAGCGATTAAGACAAGGGGAGAAATAAAGTAAGGCAGAGAGAGAGACGGAAGAACAGGGACAGTAGAGAGAGAGAGAGAGAGAGAGAGAGAGGCGATGTGGTATACGGTTTTATTATGGTAAGGTAACATTAAGTTGTCTGTCGTCTGTGTCTGTCAGTGTTTGAGATGTAACTTGTATCTCGCTTGACCGATTCCTTACAAACTTTGGGGGACAACGTCACTCATTGGTCAGTCCTGGTCCAATTCACACACACACACACACACACACACACACTTAAGAAACATTAGTCTCTTATTATACCCTTTAACTCGTCCAACAGAAGTGAAAACAAACTTTTTGGCCCAAGTTAAATGACAGCGTGTCTAGTGAGGGGTGAGGGAGGGAGAAGGGGGGTGACGTGGAGGAGGGGTGAGGGAGGGGGAGGGAAGGGATAGCGTAAGGGAGGAATAAGAAGAGGATAAAGCAGGAGGGAGAAGAGAAGAAGAAGGAATTCTTGAGAAATAATCCATAATAATAAACATTCTTAAGTTGTGTATGTATAATGATAACTTATTACATGTCAAATGGGCCCCAGTCCGTTTAGGCCCCAGTCCGTTTAGGCCCCTAACCTAAGCTAACCTGATTTAACCTGACCTGCAAAACGACTGTCTCTCCTCCCACAGTCTTGACCTACGAGAGGGCGGGGAACAGCAGGAGTACGTGGATCCCGGGGTCAAAGGTCGGGTCAAGTCAGTTGCTACAGGTGCTCACTTGACCTTTGACCCCCTACAAGGTAGTGACACGGGCAGGTACAGGTGTCGGGTGGACTTCGAGGTGTCCCCAACACTGTTCGCTCTTGTCGACCTCACCGTGTATGGTAAGTTGATGATGAGTGTTGGTGATGGTGGTGGTAACGAGTGTTGGTGATGCTGGTGCTGATATTAATGGTGGTGATGATGGTGGTGGTTAGGTTAAGTTAGGCTAAGTTAAGTTAGAGCAGCATAACCTGAAAAATCTCCACTACAACTTACTCCAACTAATAACTAACCAAACATAAGCTAACATAATTACAGACACACACACACACACACACACACACACACACACACACACACACACACACACACACACACACATAAACCATAAATATGTTATATGGAACATAAATATAACTTCCAAAATCACTCTAGTATACTTCCTAACCGCGGCCTGACGAAATAGTACACCTGTAACGTTCTGTCAGGGCTCAGGTCGAGGCTAACTCCTTACTGATCATCTATACGTGTGTGTGTGTGTGAGATGTTTCCTAGTATGTAATAAAAAAGGCGGGGATCCGCTTTTTAATTTTGCCACATACAGCGGCTAGTTTATTGTGCACCCATATTCATCCCGTGAACGGTAGCGTAGGCAGATTATAGTTAAACAGTAGAAGTCAGAATATTATGGCACTGAATGTTAAAAAAATGTATTTCCCAAAAATTATTTGTTTAGTTCTGTAGAGTACATCGCCCTCTCCCTCAACCTGCCATTATTCAATAAATTATTTGTTCCCTCGTTCTAACAAGAGATACACGATAACATATCCTATTTGAAGATAAAAATACACTGTCCAGGAAGAGTCATAACAAACTTGGGGGTTATCTGAGAGAGAGAGAGAGAGAGAGAGAGAGAGAGAGAGAGACAATACCTTCTACAGTACAGTTATATAGTATGACCACCATGACCCACGGAGATCTGTACCTCTTGGCTCCTGACCTCTGTTGACCTTGTGTATACTCACCCAGTTGACCTTTCCTGCCCTATCTCGCCCATTCCTCCTACAGTCAAGGGCTGGGGGCCGAGGGGGGGTCGAACGGAGGGGAATGGTTCTGTAAGCATAGTTGAGGTTAGGTTAGGTTAGGTTCAAATGAGTGATAGATCAGGTCCCATGGTTAGTTTATCTCTCTCTCTCTCTCTCTCTCTAACACATATATATCCCTATTCTGTAAAATCGTGTGGTTATTTATATTTACTCACTGTTGATATTCTGGGAGAGAGAAAGAGAGATGTAGATTGAGAGAATGATATTATTGAGAGAGTAGACGAGGGAAATAGACTGGAGAGAGAG
>NW_024738857.1:27500-35446 GCF_018991925.1 Homarus americanus | reverse complement strand
TAACGGGTTAGGCGCCTGTTAACGGGTTAGGCCTCTGTTAACGGGTTACCCTCTGTTAACAGGTTGGGCCCTCCGTTAACGGTAGCCCCACTGCTAACGTAAGCGGCCACTCGTTAACGGGTTAGGCCTCTGTTAACGGGCTGGGCCCCGTTAACGGGTTGGGCCCTCTGTTAACGGCTAGCCCTCTGTTAACGGGTTGGGCCCCTCTGTTAACGGGTTGGCCCCTCTGTTAACGGGTTGGGCCCTCTGTTAACGGGTTGGGCCCCTCTGTTAACGGGTTGGGCCCCTCTGTTAACGGGTTGGGCCCTCTGTTAACGGGTTGGGCCCCTCTGTTAACGGGTTGGGCCTCTGTTAACGGGTTGGCCTCTGTTAACGGGTTAGGCCCCTGTTAACGGGTTGGGCCCCTCGTTAACGGTTGGGCCCTCTAAGGGTTAAGCCCCCTTAACGGGTTGGGCCCTCTGTTAACGGGTTGGGCCTCCGTTAACGGTTAGCCCTCTGTTAACGGGTTGCCCCTCTGTTAACGGGTTGGGCCCCTGTTAACGGGTTGGGCCTCTGTTAACGGGTTAGCCCCTGTAACCGGTTGGGCGCCTGGTTAACGGGTTAGCCCCTCTGTTCAACGGGTTGGGCCCCACTGCTACGGGCTGGGCCCCACTGTCAACGGGTTGGGCCCTCTGTTAACGGGTTGGGCCCCTGTTAACGGGTAGAGTCTCTGTTAACGGCTAGTCCCTTTTTCCCCCATCATCCGACATTGTTTCAACTTCCATCTCCGCGATTATTGCCCTTATACAACACTCTAACTCTTTTCACTGTGTTGTGTTGTGCTGTTATTGTTGTATGATCCTAGCCTGTTGTGTTGTTGTGTGTGTTGTGTTGTGCTGTGTTGTGCTGTGTTGTGTTGTCGTTGAAGTTGTGTTGTGTTGTGTTGTGGTGTTGTGTTGTGTTAAGGGAAGTTGTGTTGTGCGTGTGTTGTGCTGTGTTGTGTTGTCGCCAGTTGTGCTGTGCTGTGCCAGGCTGTGCTGTGTTGTGCTGTGCCACTGGTGTGCTGTGGTGTTGTGTTGTGTTGTGCTGTGTTGTCGTTGTGTTGTGCTGCTATGCTGTGCTGTGCTATGCTGTTACGCTGTGCTGCCTGTATTGTGTTGTGCCGTGCTGTGCCAGCTGTGCTATGCTGTTACGCTGTGCTGTGCTGTGTTGTGTTGTGCTGTGTTAGCTGTGCCATGCATGCAGCCTGTTGTGCTGTTACGCTGCACTACACAAAATAAAAAAGAAAAAACGCCTGAACAATAAATAAAAAAAAGGAACAAAATAAAGATAAGAAATATAGAAAAAACAAACAAAAGCAAATAATAAAATAAAATAAACAAATAAATTAATAAATGATATAAAACCAAAACCATCTCTTTTCAAGTACCTGAATTATAAGTCGTAAAACAAATGTTAAAATACCTCAATCTCACTCACTTTTTAAATTATATAAAATACAATACTGTTTTTCTACTTAACACTTATGTATACTATTTCTCGTTCACTTATAATTAATCTACAAGTCTTCTTCAGCGTTGTAAGTAATCAAGTTAGAAGTAATTAAATGTAGCGACACTAGATTATAATTTTTCCTACTTTTGATATCAAGATGGTAAAAGTATTTTTTTCGAGTACTTTTATATTTATTTATTTTTTTAATTAACCACAAAAAGGAAAAAGTCCGGTGTCTATTTAATTAGTGATATGACGTATGCAAATGAAAGTTTAACTGATATTTCTTAATATATTTTTGTTTCTGACTTTTATTTGGGAACATAATTCTATTTTAACCCTTGGCTATTTTTTTTTTATTTCACTTGGCTATTTTTTTGTTTATGATTTCACTTTGCTATATTTTGGCCTATTTTTCTATATTATATATTTCATGGTTCTATTTTTTTCCTATCTTAATATCTCTCTGGCTCTTTTATTTATCTTAATATTTCTACTTTCTGTGCTATTTTATTTCATTTTGATTATTTTTGATTTTTTCATTAGTTCATTTTTCACCAAGTCGTCTTTTGAAGTAGTGTGAAAAAGTGAAAATTATGACATTCAATTAGCAAGGAGTCGAGGGGATGGTGTGAGTGGGGAGAGGGGGAGGGGTGAGAGGGGGGGGGGAGAGGTGAGAGGGGAGAGGGGGAGAGGATGGGGTTAGGCGAGAAGGGGAAGAGAAGGAACAAAAGGGGAGGGGAATGAGAGGAGAGGAAGAAAAGAGAAGAGAATGAGGAGAAGAAGAAGGAGGAGGAGGAGGAGAATGAAGTGGCGCGAAAGAGGGGAAAGAGGGGAGAGAGACAATAAGAATAAGAAGGAGAGGAACAGAAAAGGAAGGAAATGAGAAAAAGAGGTAGAAAGGACACACGGAGGGGGGGAGAAGGAGGAGAGGGGAGAGGTGAGGAGGAAGACGGGGAGAGGGAGAAGGAGGAGAGGGAGAAGGAGGAGAGGGGAGAGGTGAGAGGAAGACGGGGAGAGGGAGAAGGAGGAGAGGGGAGAAAGAGGAGAGGGGAGAAGGAGGAGAGGGGAGAAGGAGAGGGGAGAAGGAGGAGGGGAGAAGGAGGAGAGGAGAAGGAGGAGAGGGAGAAAGAGATACAGCATCATAAGTCTAAATTAGATTGAGTTCAATTTTTGTCTTTGATGAAGGTGACGAGGAAAATTTACACAATACTAGGGAGCACTACAAGACAGACCAGGAGGGGCCGTAAACACACACACACACACACACACACACACACACACACACACACACACCAGAAAAAAATTTAACCACTCATCAGCACATTGCTGTTTCTTCCCCCATCCCCAACACAAGCCTGCGTAGTAGGCATGAGGGGAGGGGAGGGGGAAGAGGTGAGGGGAGGGGGGAAGAGGTGAGGGAGGGGAGGAGGGGAGGGAAGAGGGAGGGGAGGGGGAAGAGGGGTGAGGAGGGGAAGAGGTGAGAGGAGGGGGAAGAGGTGAGGGGAGGGGGATGAGGTGAGGGGAGGGGGGAAGAGGTGAGGGAGGGGGAAGAGGGAGGGGAGGGGAGGAGGTGAGGGGAGGGGGAAGAGGTGAGGGGAGGGAGGAAGGAGGGATGTGGTGAGGGGAAGAGCAGTGGGAAGGAGGAGGAGGGAGGGAGGAGGGGATGATGGGAAGGGGGGAGGGTAGGGGGGTAGGGGGTAGTAAGGTGAGGTGAGGGGAAGGGATAAGATGCGGATAGTTAGAGAGAGAGAGAGAGAGAGAGAGAGAGAGAGAGAGAGAGAGCCCTGTAACAAAATGTAAATATCTCAAGAAAATCTGTAACAATTTAATTATATTTTATATTGTTCCAAAAAGTAAGTTGTAAATTCCTTCTAACACTGACAGGAGAGAGAGACATCCTGAGGGACCTGTGTGAGTCTTTATTGATGAAGACCTGACAGGAAGAAACACTGACAGAAAGACACACCGACTGGAAGACACACCGGGTTTATTGCCTATGAACGTAATTATCTTAAAAAGAGGTTCGAATGAATATATTAGTGTAAAAGGCAAGTAATTCAACAAAATGCCTTTAATTTTTTTGCTACTCTTCAAGTCTCCCACCCCAAAGGGTTTAAAAATACCCCTTTATTACCCCTAGTCTAATAGCTTTCAAAATACCTCTCAATAACGGACCGCTAAAAGAGGTGTTAGAAAATGTATATGTTTAAAAGGGAAATAGAAAATTAAAATTAAAATGGATAGTGGTGGTGGTGGTGGTGGTGGTATGGTGGTGGTTATGGTGGTGGTTATGGTGGTGGTGGTGGTGGTGGTGGTGGTGTGGTAGGGTTATGGTGGTGGTGGTGGTGGTGGCGGTGGTGGTAGGTGGCGGTGGGTAGTGGTGGTAATGGGGTGGTGGGGAGGGGGGTAGGGTGAGAGGAGTAGTAGTGATGATGGTGGTAGGTAGAGGCGAGGAGGGGGGGTACGTGATTTTTTTACCAGGATACTTAATGAACTCAGAAAAGGATGCCTTTGATGTTTGTAACGACAAGAGAAAAAGGAGACGGGTGGAAGAGATATTTTGCCTCTCTCTCTCTCTCTCCTCTCTCTCTCTTTTTCCCTCTCTTATGGAATATTTACCATAAGCTTGAAGAGGAAGGTTCTAGCGACGATAATGAAATGATTGAGAATTATGAGAGAGAGAGAGAGAGAAATAATGGAAGTAACCCTTGTTATCTCAGTCATAGTAGCGAAAATGTACCCTATGATGGTAATGGGTTTATGTTCAGGTCTATGGTAACCACACAAGTACAGGTGCATCTGACCTTAACATTCAGTCAAATTTCTGAGATTTCAAGGCTGTTTCTTGGAGCCTTCGCTATTTAGTACACATCTGAACGAACCTATTTCAATACCAAGACACCAATAAGTTTTCTTTAAGTGACTTCCAGATACATTAATAAAGTGTCAAACAGACCACCCGACAAGAACCTAAGGCAGCTAATGACGTCACGCGAGGTATGAGCGTTAAAGAGACCTGGAGATAGAGGGCGCTCGGTGCTCAAAGGTGAGGGTAAAAGGTGAGGGTAAAAGGGGGGTGAAAAACGTACTGTTAAGAGTGACACCCACCACGAGTTTCAAGTCGAAATTAATGAGATATTTTCACGCCCCAAAAATCAGGAAACATGCAACCTCCTTTTTCAAGAGTTTAATTGAAAAAATAATCTGCCGCAAAAAAATATATGAGATTTGATCAGGTCTGCGTCGACGTCAATTGAGAGAGTGACTGCCAGCGAGAGGATTTTTAAGAACAAATAATATTCTATAATTTGCAGGTCATAATCGTTGAAGGTATTCATAAAAAGAAAAGGCTGGCTGGTTAAGAACATTAATTTAAATAGCGTTAATAGTTCATAGTGATTAGTATTTTGGATTTTATTCGGGTATATAAATTTGGTAAAAATATTATCTCTGGCAACCTTAAGAGTAATGTGTTAGGGGGCTGACCAATAACCACTAGAGGTAGAAGGGGGAGGGTCAGTTATAGTTCAGCTGTTACAGGAGGTGTACGTGTAAGGCTAACAGCACTTTAACTATATCCAGCTTATTAATTTCAAGATGCACTATACCATTTTCATTCCTATATAATTTATACATAGAGTTGCTGAAACGATATTTTAAGTTGTAACGAAATTGAAAGAAATATTTACTCCACCTCGTTAAGGGTGCTGGACCTCGTTATAATAGTGAACTAATACCTCTGATGACGTCACGGGTCAGGTTCAATGCGAGGATTTTTTTTCACATGATTTTTTCTTAAACATCTGTCGATAAAACTGTACAAGAAAAAGATTAGTTTTGTTTTCAGTTTTATCCATCTTATGAAAGTATCAACGGAGAAAAAATAAACACAGACTGAATGCTGACTTACTTACATCCATACATTTATCTTATTATTACAGTCGTGTACAACGAATTTTTCCTTTTCAAAAATTCCTTAATGTATCGTTAGTACATTAAGGGAGATTTTAATGATACACTCAGCGAAAACCTAGACTAATAGTTATTCATTTTGCTGACTAATGACCAAGCTGACTCCTCCACCCCGTCAGCTGCTGACACTACCACACATGACGACTTTGATGGTCAAGTAAAAGTAAAGAATCATAAAGATAAATTAGTCTCATTTCAAGTTTTATTTTATCGGTTTTTAAACACAGGCTGACATTTGTGAATAATCTGGTTAGATTGGGTTAGGTTAGGTTAAGACAGACACAAGTGCCAGAGGTATGATGAGCGATGTTTACCTTGTTTTTAATACTGGATAGCTTCAAACATTGGTTGGATGGATATATGAGCAATAGGGGTTGGGTGTAAATGGGACTGCCCAGTATGGGCCAATAGGCCCGCTGCAGTTTCCTCCATTCTTTTGTTCTTATGTACAGCAGGTGACAATAAATACAACAATGAGAATTAGGAGCCTATGAGGAGAGGGAAGGAGACGTGGATGAACGGGGAAGAGAGGGTGGAGGGGGAGGAGAGGAGACCGAAGAGGGAGAGGAGAGAGAAGAGGAAGGTAGAGGAAGGGGGAGGAAGGAGGACAACACACACTTAACACACACACACACCATCAACCACACCAAAACAGTAGTCCTGCACATCAACACCGCCACCACTCCAGTGCAAGCCCCAGCAGTCACAGGTGCCCATCCCTCCAGCTGGTGCAGTCTGCCAAACTCCTGTGTAAACCATAGACAACAAACTTGACTGGAAGGCCCATGTAAATAACACAGTCAAGGCAGCTCGTACCGTCTCTACATGCTACGAAGACTTAGGTCACTTGGGACACCCACGCCAGAGCTGAGGACCATCTACAACGCCTTTATTCTCCCAAACTAACATATGCGTCACCAGCCTGGTCGTCTTCTCTCAACTCCACCCAACAACGTCAGCTAGAGAAGGTACAGAAAGGCCTGCAGAATCATGCTCGCGCAGAATACTCCGGCTACACCAACGCTCTCTCCACCCTGGAAATGCCATCCTCAGTGACTTCCACCACCAAGCACTGGAAAGTTTGGCAGTGGACTACTGCACCACCCTCGTCATCGCCACCTCCTGCCACCTGCAGCCCCCACCCAACCTGCGCAGTCCGCCACTACAACAAAATACAGCCCATAAGAGCCCGCACCGATAGATATAAGAACAGCACCATCCCATCTATTGTTAAAATAATAAACAACTCCTGATTTATGTACTGTACAGCCCTGTAAATGTATTCAATGCATATTATATCATTGTGCCTAAATCAAATGTAAGTCTGTATATTTTCAGCCACCGGCTGCAACTGTATTAATAAACCGTTTATTATTATTATTATTATTACACACCCTTGACCACCGGAGGGTCAAGACCTACCAGGCGCTGCTGAGCAGCGGCCCCCCTTGGCCAATGTTCGGCCCATTCCTCAAGTCCCGACCCATCCTCACCACGGAGATATCAATATAATCAAAAGTGACAATTTCGTTTCGGAAAGAAGTGGGATCAGTGTTGAACAGTGATGAACAGTGTTTAAGCCAGTGAATTCAGCACCAGACAGTACCAGTGAGAGCAGTGACCCATCTGTAAGATAAGCGCCCCTGGGAACTGACCACCATCTTCTGACCAGGAGGTGTTAATCCGTCCACCCTGGGAACAACAGAGGGCCGGCCGGCTGTGCACCTGACTACGAGATAACACAACACCACCCAGCAGAATGAGGTACTGTGAGACCACCCCACACAACACGGTGTCTCCATGACCACGTGACGTCCTTCATAACAACACCCGAGTACGAGTTACTACACCACGTGAACACCATAACCACCTGGTGTCTCCATGACCAGCCCAGGCCCGGGCCATCAACTACAAATTATAGTAATTTTTATGTTAAATTCATGTTCCTTCTTCTTTCAGTAATGAAAGCTTTTGTTAAACGACCCACCCACCCCATGTCTTTGTATGTAATAAGTCATTTTTGACCTATGTATATTTTCAGCCTCTGGGCCGCAGAACTTTTTCAATAAACCGTTAATTATTATTATTATTATTATTATTATTATTATTATTATTATTATTATTATTATTATTATTATTATTATCACACACACCTAACATACAAACACTCCCCAGTAGGTAGTAGGCAGCTACCAAACAGGGAGGTACTACCGCCTGGGAAGATATTGGAAGCATAATGTGTTGTCTAATGGTAGACCCTGCTGCCATATGGTATCACGAAAATTGTGACCAAGTCCCAGGTTGCTGATCTGACTTTCTGCTTACTTTACACACAATTGCAGGGTCTCAATTGTTTCTCTTACTATTGACAACACAACATACATATATTGTTTCTCACTCTTGATCTGTTTTATTTATTTTTTCATTCCTGTATTTTTTTTTTCAATTTGTTTCTTCTCTTCGGACCCCCTAGACCCCGATGTGGGTCGGTGACCTGT
>NW_024738857.1:12500-22500 GCF_018991925.1 Homarus americanus | reverse complement strand
CTCAACTTTTGTGTTTTAATTACCTTCTTACTGCTAATCACTCCAGTTGGGTAATTAGCAGTAGTTTCTAATCTCAGGTCCCGTCTTAATTAAAAATTGATTTAAAAAATGAAAGGGAGCGTATCACACCCTTGGGCATGGGATGATGAGGAGGAGGATGCTGATGGTGAAGATGGTGATGGTGATGGTGAAGATGGTCATGGTGGTGGTGATGATGAAGATGGTGGTGGTGAGGGTGAAGATGGTGATGGTGGTGGTGAGAGAAGATGAAAATGGTGGTGGTGAGGGTGAAATGGTGGTGATGATGAAGTTGGTGATGGTGAAGATGAAGATAGTGATAGTGATGATACTGATCATCATAGTAAAGGTGATGATGATGATAGTGATGATGGTGAAGGTGATGGCATGAGATGATAATGATAACAGCGATAATGCCATACTATGTTGAAAATGATTGCAATACAATAACAACAAGAATAATAATTTATAATGACAATGATAATGATAACTTAAATAACTCTGACGAATAATGAGGATTAAATGTACATTATTAATACGCCTTAATATGTAATGACAACAACTACTGCCAGAGAAAGTAGAAAAAAGAAGAAAAAAATATCATAATTTAATCTAGAATATTTTAATATGTAACTAATTATTGTGAATTACTTTTAGATAATTTTGATATGTTTTATGGTGAATAATTAAATTGGTGATTGAAATAGACGATACTCACGGGGAAAAAACCTTCTCAGTTAGTCAGTTAGGTTAGCAGAGTATGGAGTCTGCTTACCTGCCTACTTACCTATCAGTCTACCTGCCTTTCTATCTACCTGTTTTCTGCTTACCTACCTACCTACCTATCTACCTACACATTATAGAAAGAAATACAAAAACTTCAACATACATATAGTTTTCATAATACATAATAAAACACGAAGCATTAGGATTTGTCTACATAAATCAAGAGAAAATACTAATGACTTTTCAACAGTAAAATTATGACGCCGTTCAGTAATTCTCAGTCGATAACACACCTCATTATCCGGTCATAATGTAATCATAATTTATAATGACGATCCGTAGTAGTGATTAATGATGATGGGAGTAAGTGAACACACACACGCGCGAACTCTCACCATCCACTCATATACAGGTACATATATTAAACGCATACATACATACATACATACATACATACATACATACATACATACATATATATACACACCCACCCACCCACACACAAGAAGTGGGGAAAAGTTTTTAATTTACGTTAGTCTTTCTGGCTGTCTGTACGTTCCAAAGTTTTCACTGTCTGCTTGATTGTTCGTGTCTGTATTGTGCAATTTGCTTGTCTGTGTGTCTGTCTCTCTGTCTAGTTTGATTACCAGTATTTGTTTGTCTAAATCAAATTTATCTAATGTGTCAGTCTGTGTCGTCAAGTTAATAGTTTCTACACAGGTAAGTTTATTCTGTCTGTCTGTCCGTCTGTCTGTCTGTCTGTCTGTCTGTCTGTCTGTGTGTCTGTACAGATTACTCCCAAAATATTACAGAACATACGATTAAATATTAAATTTCCATTATATCATCCATTACCACCCCCTTCCTCTCTTTTCTACCCTCTTCCCCTTCCCTTTTACGTCTCTTCCTTAACGCCAGTGCTTCCTCCCTCCCCTAACATAGTATCTTTCCCCTTCCCATCCCACTTTTATTACCTCTGCCCTCCACCTCTCTCTCCCACTCATCACCATCCCCTTTCCCTTATCCCTTCATCACCCTCCTCTTAACTCCTCTCCCTTCATCACCTCCCTTCTTCTTCCTTCCCCCATCATCCCTTCCTCTCATCACCTCCACTTTCCCCTCACCTTCTCATCCTCCTTCATTTCATCACCCTCCCCTTCCTCTTATCACCCATCTTTCCTTCATCACTTTCTTCACCCTTATCCCCCTCATTACTCATCATCCCCTCCCCTTGTCACCTTGCCCTTTCCTCATCTCCTCTCCCCCTCTAGTCTGACGAATTGACAGTCAAAGTAACAAAATCACGCGTGAGACTTACCTCTAACAGCTAATTAACCTATCACAGCTGACTGGTCACACACCCCCACCATCTCTGATTGGTCCTCCGAGGGGGCGTGCTGCGTTCTGATTGGCTGCTTGATAGTTGCGGCTCCCTGGGAATGGGTAACTGTACTTCTGCGCCTTGCAGGTGATTGGCTGCTTGGAGGAGAAAGTGTCTTTCTATGTCCTGTGATTGGTCAAACCATTGCCTGAGTGGTTCGCGGTGCTTCTTTCTGGTTGGTTATCCCGCGATGATGTCTCTCCCTCATTGGTTTCGGTGACTGAATTTCTGTCTCATTGGTTCTCGGCGATAGAGCTTCCCGGATTGGTTAAGCTGCGATAGTGGCCCTCAGTGATTGGTTGTCTATCAAGCGTGGCTGATAACTCTTGTATTGATTGGCTGCTCGTGGGCGGTGTTTCTCTGACTGGTTATGTTCTTCTGTGTGATTGGTCTGTCTTTTTTGACTGGCTAATCACCATTTGTAGGTTACTGTGATTGGATGATCCACTTCAGTGCTTCTCTGTGCTTGTGTCATACATTTAGGTGCCGCCTGTTAATTGAATAATCTATTTTAGTGCCTTTCAGTGATTGGATAATCCTTTAGTGCCTCCGTGTGATTGGATAATCCCTTTAGTGCTCCGTGTGATTGGATAATCCATTTTAGTGTTTGTGATTGTATATTCCGTTTCAGTGCCCGTGTGTGATTGGATAATCCCTTTAGTGCCTCCGTGTGACTGGTTCTTCAATTTCACGTCCATGATTGATAATCCATTTCAGTGCCTGTAATTTGGTTATCCATCTCATGTATATGTTTATTTAATAATCATGATTAGTTATTCTTATAAGTACAGCGACGAGATAATCCATTAATGTCTCTATTTTAGAGTAAGGCAAACAGACAGACAGAGACGTATAACCTGTAAAGTCTTACACACACACACCACACACACACACACACACACACGCACATACACACACACACACGCACATACACACACACACAACAAGCACACGCACACACACTGCCCTGTATATGACCTTCTCCCACCTTGTTATTATATATCATAATTGTACTTATGTTTTACTTGTATTATTTGTAAATCATGACCCATCTCCAGTTATGTAACTGTATATTTTCAGCCTTCCGTCTGCCATGCTCTACAATAAACCGGTAATTATTACACACATACCATATATAATCACTAAATAACTCTTATAACCCACATATCTATTATAATTCCTAAGTTTATCACACATGACTTAAAAAATTATCCATTTACACCTTAAAATCTCCAAGATAATCATAAATTTAATAAAATGTCTGAGAAATTTTTAATACACTGCTTTACATATTTTCATATAAATCATGAGAATAATATAAAGCAACATTGCCCTCACAGTAGAGTGCGTGTAGCAGTCAGGTCAATGTTGTAACACAAACATTCACAAGATCATTATGACAATCTGTTAGTCTGTATGTATAGATTATTTTCTGAGACACCCTGTAGTTAAAGGATCAAGTCTAGAAAATTTCACGATAATTATTGTATATTTTGACTGTGATTTTAAGAGCGTGTATTGGGAGAGAGTTCTGTGCCCGTTTATTCATGGTCTGTATTGCGTTACAACCTCAACTCATATATTCTCTCGTTCATAAACTGTATTTATTTTAGCAGCAACTCTTCATTATATCACCTGAATATAACCTGTATATACCACAACCTGTACATTCTCTCGACCACAACCCGTATATTTCTCGACCAACCCATATTCTCGACCATTAACCCATATTCTCTCGACCACAACCTGTATATTTCCTCGACCACAACCCGTATATTCTCTCGACCACAACCCGTATATTCTCGACCACAACCCGTCTATCTCTCGACCATGACCCGTATTTAAAAAAGCTATTCCCCGCAGCCTAAGGGTAGAAACAGGAGATCTTTTAATGCTTGTCTGTAAACAAACATACACTGTAAACCAGCTTCCTGTTAGGTTTAATCCACGCTGATGCGGAAGCCAGATTAAAAAACTAAGTCAGAGGTAAAAAAAATATAGGAATAAAAAAGAATAAAAAAAACAGTTATAATAATAAAACTTGATAAATGTCGTGTATAGAAGATTGAGCGAGAATAAAAGTTTTTTATGTCTATGTATGTCTCTCTCTCCTCTCTCTCTCTCTCTCTCCAGAGAGAGAGAGAAAGACACAGGTTTACTTTTGACTATTTAATATTTGTTTATTCCTATATTTTGCTTCTTTCTCTGTTCCTTCTTCATTCTTCGTTTCACTCCAATTTGTTTCATCTCCTTGTTCAATAATATATTTCCAGATTTGTAACTTATAAAATAGTCGTAAATAAAATATAATCGTAAATTATGAAAATGTAAATAAAAAAATAATTAAAAAATATATATATTTAAAAATCGTAAATAAAAATCTTAAAATTAAAAAAAAACGTAAATTACAAAACATATGAATAAGTCGTAAGTTACAAAAAATTTAAATTGCAAACAAATCTAAATTGTTGAAGTCATAAGCTACAAAACACGTAAAAAAAAAAACCGCATATTATGAATAAAAGTCGAAAGTTAAAAAAAATCTTTATTTGTGAAAAAAATCGACCAAAACAAATATGTCGTAAAATAAAACAATTTCACAAAAGATTACAAAATAAAGGTTTTTTTATTAATAACAAATCGTATTAAAATAAAATACAACTAAAAATACAAAGTACGCAATTAAATCATAAGAATATCAAAAAAAAAATCATCTACTGTAAAACAAATCTTATATTCAAGTAACGATAAAAAATAGCCATAAAAAAATAAAATAAAATCGTAGGTTTTTAACAAATTCCAAATAAAACTCATACTAAGTTAAATGTGAAATAAAAAAGAAAATAAAATCTTAAGCATATAAAAAAATAGCAACAAAAATAAACATACTTCATTCACATTTCTATACTTAAAATATACAATAAAATTATCGTCACATTTAAAATACTTTCAAGGTTTTTTCTTAATACTGTCAACGTATACAATGATACATTATATACATGAGTACAATGATACCCTATACAGGTTACACACCTCCACACACACAACAAAACACACAACACGGGGACATATCCGCAAAAACCATCACCACCCTGGCGGATAACAGAACATCACTGTTCAAAGACATGAGCCGGATAGAGAGAGTTTTTGTAGGGAGGAACTGGAGGGTCGATGTATGTTGGAGGAGGGAGGGAGGGGGAGCTGGAGGGATGGTGTGTGTTGGAGGAGGAAGGGGGAGAAGAGGGGGCTGGAGGATGGTGTGTGTTGGAGGAGGAAGGGGAGGTAGAAGAGCTGGAGGGATGGTGTGTGTTGGAGGGAGGGAGGGGGGAGAGGGGGGAGCTGGAGGGATGGTGTGGTGTTGGAGGAGGAAGGGGGGGAGAAGAGGGGACTGGAGGGATGGTGTGTGTTGGAGAAGGGGGGAGGAGAAGAGAGGCTGGAGGGATGGTGTATGTTGGAGGAGGGAGGGGGAGGGGGAGCTGGAGGGATGGTGTATGTTGGAGGGAGGGAGGGAGAAAGAGGGGAGCTGGAGGATGGTGTATGTTGGAGGAGGAAGGGGGAGAAGAGAGGGAGCTGGAGGGATGGTGTGTGTTGGAGGAAGGGGGGGAGAAGAGGGGAGCTGGAGGGATGGTGTGTGTTGGAGGAGGAAGGGGGGAGAAAGGGGGAACTGGAGGGTCGATGTATGTTGGAGGAGGGAGGGGGGAGAAGAGGGGGAGCTGGAGGGATGGTGTGTGTTGGAGGAGCTGGTGGTGCCTGGAGGATGGTGGGGAGGAGGAGGGGGGAGAAGAGGGAGCTGGAGGGATGGTGTGCTGGAGGATGGTAGGAAGTGGGGAGCTGGAGGGATGGTGTGTGTTGGAGGAGGAAGGGGGAGGATGGGGAGAGGAGGGGGGAGCTGGAGGGATGGTGTATGTTGGAGGAGGGAGGGGAGAAGAGGGGGGGGAGCTGGAGGGATGGGTGGTGTGTGTTGGAGGAGGAAGGGGAGAAGAGAGAGGATGGTGCATGTTGGAGAGCTGGAGGGATGAGGAGCTGGAGGGATGGTGTGGAGGAGGGAGAGGGGAGCTGGAGGGATGGTGTATGTTGGAGGAGGAGGGGGGAGAAGAGGGGGAGCTGGAGGGATGGGTGTATGTTGGAGGAGGGAGGGAAGAGAGAGGGGAGCTGGAGGGATGGTGTATGAGGGATGGAGGAGGAGGGGGAGAAGAGGGGAGCTGGGAGGGATGGTGGGTTGGAGGAGGGGGGGAGAAGAGGGGGAGCTGGAGGGATGGTGTATGTTGGAGAGGAGGGAGGGGGAGAAGAGGGGAGCTGAGGGATGTTGTGTGGTGGAGGAGGGAGGGGAGAAGAGGGGGGAGCTGGAGGGATGGTGGTGTTGGAGGAGGGGGAGAAGAGGGGAGCTGGAGGATGGTGTGTTGGAGGAGGGAGGGGGGAGAGGGGAGCTGGAGGGATGGTGTGTGTTGGAGGAGGAAGGGGGGTAGGGGGGCTGAGGGGATGGTGGGTATGGGAGGAGGGAGGGGGGAGCTGGAGGGATGGTGTGTGTTGAGGAGGAGGGGGGAGCTGGAGGGGATGGTGGTGCAGGAGGAAGGAGGAGGAAGAGGGGAGCTGGGAGGGATGGTGTGTGGGTTGGAGGAGGGGAGGGGGAGAGGGGGCTGGAGGGATGGTGTGGTGTGTGGAGGAGGAAGGGGAGGGATGGAGGATGGTGTTGGAGGATGGTGTATGTTGGAGGAGGGAGGGGAGGGGGGAGCTGGAGGATGGTGTGTGTTGGAGGAGGGGGGGGAGGTAGAAGGGGAGCTGGAGGGATGGTGTGTGTTGGGAGGAGGGAGGGGGAGGGGGAGCTGGAGGGGATGGTGTGTGTTGAGGAGGAAGGGGGGAGAGAGGGGAGCTGGAGGGATGGTGTATGTTGGAGGAGGGGAGGGGAGAAGAGGGGAGCTGGAGGGATGGTGTGGTGTTGGAGGAGGAAGGGAGGTAGAAGGGAGCTGGAGGGATGGTGTGTGTTGGAGGAGGAGGGGAGAAGAGGGGAGCTGGAGGGATGGTGTGTGTTGGAGGAGGAAGGGGAGAAGAGGGGGCTGGAGGATGGTGTGTGTTGGAGGAGGGGGGGGGTAGAAGGGAAGCTGGAGGGATGGTTGTGTGTTGGAGGAGGAAGGGGGAGAAGAGGGGGAGCTGGAGGGATGGTGTGTGTTGGAGAAGGGAGGGAGGGAGGGAGGGAGGGAGAGAGGGAAAGTCACAAGTACTGATTGACATGGAAGAGTATTCGACTTCCAAACTATAGCTTGTTAGGGGGGACCAGGGTAGTTAGAGATTCAGGGTAGTTAGGAAGATAAATCGTACGGTCCAACCTCACTCACTTACTCTGAATCAAAATTATTGTTGACTCTCAGTCCAGCGTGAAATAACACTGACAGCAGGCATTGTGTCGGGGAGGTGGAGCACACACACACATACACACACACACACACATACACACGGCATTAAATGATTTGATTTACAGCGTTGCAGCAGTGGGAGAGGCGGCAGACAAGAGGGAGGGCTGTAGAGTTGGAGGGAAAGAGGGTAGAAGGTAGGGGAAAGGAGGGAGGAAGAGGAGAGACAGGTAGGAAGGTGGGAGGGAGTGGTTGTTCAGGTCACGGTTAAGGTAATTAAAAGGTCAACTACGTGTGCCTATCCGACTACCCCCAACTGAGATAAATTCTTCAAAAGCTCTTAAAAAAATTAACTATGTGATGTCAATATATTCCTGACTCACTTCAATTTACGACACATAGAAAAATTCACAAAAAAAACACATAAGTTAAACGTCTCCTTAACTACAGACACCAGAAAATATCCGACTCATATAAGTTACGACACAAGTATAATTTCTCAGAATATCTTAAGTTAAATTTTTCACCTTAGTTAGACACAATAGACAGGTATAAACATATCTAATTGGCTTCCTTAACAACGAAGCAAAAAAATCGGTTCTCATTATGTCTTACGTTAAATTTTCCCCTTACTTAAGACAAGTATTACGGTGTCTAGCTCATGTCAAACTATAATATACTGAGTACAATCAAAATGGCGTCAAGACAACACTGAGACTCTAAGGTTATTTATTTATTTATTATTGTTAATCTCGTCTGTCTTAAGTCTTATTATTTTCTCTCTCATCTCTTCTTCCTTATCTTTGTTCTTCCTTCTTACTCTTTTTCACTCCCTCTCTCCCTTCCTTCACTGTAGGTGTAAATCTCCCTCGCTACATCCTTCCTTCCTTCCTTCTCTTCCTGCATAGATCTCCCTCTCATCCTGAATCCTTCTCTCTCCCACCCCCCTCTCCACCTTCTTCCTTCTCTCTCTATAGATAAATCTCCCCATCCCATTCGGTTTCCCTATTCTCTATCCCCTCTCTCCCTTCCTCATTACCCTTTTTCCCCCCCCCACCAGTTCATCATTCTCCCCTAGTTTTTCGTCACTTTCTCCCCCGCACAGTCCTCGCATGCAAACATTTCTACAAAGTTTTAATTAGCTCTAGGAAGCCAAATTTGAGCTCCGACTTGTCCTCAGCATTTTTCTGGCGGGGGAAAATTGAGTCGTTTTTCCCTAGAGGCACTGGCCAGAGTTTTCCCTAAGCTGGTCGCTGAGATATGCTGGGAATGTCGCCCTGGAGATATACCATCCCGCCCCTCCTCCTCCTCCTCCCATCTCTTCCTCCCTTTGTTAGGGGGGTGAGGGAGTGGTTGGGGGTGAAGAGGTGGTGGTGGTAGGGGGTGATTTTAGATGTGAGATACAGTATTGAGGGAGGGAGGGGGGGGGAGGTGGAGTGGGTGAGGGAGGAGTGAGGGAGATGGAGGTGGGTGAGGGAGGAGTGAGGGAGATGGGGGTTATCCATACAAGTGAGGTAATTTGGAGGGAAGGTTGGGAGGGGAGGGGAGAGGAAAGGGGGGAAGGAAGGGGTGAATGGAGAAAAGAGGAGAGGGAGAGAAGAGGATATAGAAAAGGAAAAGAGAAAGAGGAAGGGATAAGCAGGGAAGGGTGAAAGGAGGAAGAGGGAAGGGTAAAAGAGAGGGAGGAAGGGATTAACGCTTGGGATGGTAATTATACTTAAGGGAGGGAATGATGAAGAAGGGAGGGAATGATGAGGAAGGGAGGGAATGATGAGGAAGGGAGGGAATGATGAGGCAGGAGGGAATGATGAGGCAGGGAGGAATGATGAAGAAGGGAGGGAATGATGAAGAAGGGAGGGAATGATGAGGCAGGGAGGGAATGATGAAGAAGGAAGGGAGGAATGATGAGGAAGAGAGAATGAGTGACAATATGAATCTATAATGAATTAACGAATGAATGAAATATAAATTCATGTTTTGAGAGAACGTGTCTACATGTGTGTGTGTGTGTGTGTACAGTGAGTACTTTACTGTTTGTACTAAAAGAAGATTCTAATTACAACATGATTCTTGAGAGAGAAAACCTGACATCAAGAAAAGAAAGAAAGAAAATAAACCCTACTATCACATACAAAATAAATTCCAAGTTTATATAAAATTAATACTAACAAACACACAGAGAATTATACACGAATTATAGTAATAGAAAATATCCACTTCACCCAGCTGAAATAATAACAGGAGAAACAGACGAAAAATATAAACATTTATATTATCATAGTATTAAATTTTAATCTTGGTAAATATGACAACGACGATTAATAATGACAAAAAATCTAGAATAAAAAAGAACTTAGGAAATTTGATGAGGTGTAAATAATGGAAAAATGACATTAAATTAATAGGATGATTGTGTATTGTGTTACGAGTGCAATGTGATAATGATAATGATAATGATAATGATAATAAATGATAATTGTGTGATAATAATAATAATATATGTAAATATGTATTATATATATATATA
>NW_024738857.1:0-5000 GCF_018991925.1 Homarus americanus | reverse complement strand
GTGGTGGTGAGTGGGAGTGATATATGCACCTGTGTATGTTTGTTGTTTGTCTTCTTTTATTTGTCATATACATACATACATACATACATCTATCACAATTAGAAGAAAGAAGAAAGAAGAAAAGAAAGGAGGAAGAAGGAAGAAAAAGAAAGAACAAATTAAGAAATGAGAATGAAGAAGAAGAAGAAAGAAAAGAAGAAGAAAGAAGAAAGAACCTGATCTACTGACTCCTCGATGCCTCGGACATCCTCCTTGAAGACAAACAGTAAAGAAGAAGAAAAAAAATACTCTCTTATCCAAAATATCCAACTTTCCGTGCAGTTTGAAGGAGTGTTTTCAACAAAGCCGAGGGGAAGGAAGGAGGGAGGGAAGGAAGGGAGAGGAGGGAGAGAGAGGGAGGGAGGAGGGAGAGGGGGTGAGGGAGAGGGAGGGGGGTGAGGGAGGGGTGAGGAAAGTGAGAGAGTGAGAGAGTTGTAGGTTATTTGTGACCTTCCTTTGATGCTTTAGAAGATCTTTTTTTTATTATCTTCTTTTTTACATTCAAAGCTTTAATGAAGATTTAATGAACTTCTCGAAAGTGGTGTTGGAGGAGGAGGAGGAGGAGGAGGGAGGGAGAAGGATGGAGAACCCACCCCCATCACCTTTTCATCCTCTATCCCTCCTCCTCGTCATCAACTATTATTTTGACGTGTTAGTGAAAAAATATAACTATTATGTTTTTTTTTTTTTGCATTTGTCATGATTGGTTTTCTTCTTTTATTTGAGAGGGTGTTTTGGAGGGTTGCGTGGGGGGGTTTGAAGGGTTAGGGATGAGTATCACCCTCCCCCTTGGTGAGCAAAAAAAAAAATGGCTATTATATAAAAAAAAATCATGAAGAAAAAATATGGAAAATTCAAAATAAATAATATATAATGTTATAAAATAGATATGGATTACTTAAAAAAAAAGAATAGAAAATGACAACATGATGTAAAATATGGAAGCAAATTATGTAAAAATAAAATTATAAAAATGTATAAAAAAATGATAAAACCTACAAAACAGATGCAAAACATCGTCATGTTTACATCTGGATTGAGAACGCCATCTAGGGTTGTACAATATGACTAAAACTTCTGCGCTTGGACGAAAAAAAAAATAAAGCTCTCGCCTTGACAATCAGAGTAAGCAAAAAAAAAAATATATCTCTCAAATACGACCATCTCCCCGGAAGTCTCTTAAAGGTCTCAGAGTCTCAAAGGATTGGAGACTAATTTTTTTATTCTGTCGTCATAACTAATTAAATCATAATAGTCTTAATGCAATTTGGCCGACATTTGGGTCACTCCTATCCTGTGTCGTAAAGAGTTAATTACCTTCTCACATCTCTAGTTAAGGAAATTAACACGAAATTCACCCACCAACATCCACACCCCCGAGATACCACTCCAATTCGTCCCTAAATCACCCAACATCCACCCTCCACCCAAGCACATCTCCACCTTTCCCACTCCACCTCCACCCACGACCTCCACCGACCTCCACGACCTCCACCATCTACTTATACTCATAGGTTAAGAACTAGCTACATACATCCTCATATTCAGTTGGGGAGAAATTAACTTGAACAATTTGAGAATCCATCTTTGTGTAGTTGGTTAAGAAGAAACAGTTAAGTGCCTTTGATTTGCTTTAGGATTTTGATTTACTCGATTTTTTGGGAGGGCAGGAGGAAGGGAGGGGTTTGAATAGGAGGTGAGGTGATCGAGACATGGAGAATTTTCTGATAGTTTCATTCGTGATTCAACAACAATAAACAAGCCTAGATTTTAGTAGGTGAAAAAATTAAGATTTTTTAATGGTATATTTCTTCGTCTATCACTAATATAACAAATAAACAAAAAATAATAACTATATGGCGGCAGATACAACACTCCTTCCGTCCTAAGGTCGTTGGTTCAGACCCTGGGGCACCAATCAACAGCTGTTAAAAGGCTCCTAAATTTACAGTTAGGTACAATGAACAGCCCGTAACCCAAACAGGACAGAGGCGGAGGAGAATCTTTCTATCATGAGTCAGTGAGTTAGTGAATGAGTCGGCAACATTATTTACAGAAAGTTCTTAAGCAAAAATAATATATCTTGAGAATGATTGTCGAATCTCGTCATAGAAACCGAAAGATAAGTTTTCGTTAATATCAGCAGAACCATTTTTTGGATTACGTGAAGAATAGGCACCCCGATTGGCTTGATTAAACCTCTTACAAAACCTAATCTAAGCCTCCACCTACCACAACCAGTTAGCTTTAGATGTTTAATCATCAGAAGTTAACCTGGGTGTGTAATCTTCAGGTGATCTCAATAGACTACAGTACACAGGGCAAAATTGGGGTTGAATTCTTTTACATCATCAATGCAACACAACCTGAATATGACCAGTGAGGTATTGTCTACTACAAAATGTTTACAAAACTGAATATATCAACTCAATTCAAAGAAACTCAACACGTTTTCCTTAAGTAAATGCCGCTCTTTCGTGTTCTCTTGCTCCCCAGATAAAAACCACCCTGGTGATGGTTTATGCTCTTGTAGAGCTGTAGAATGAAATAAAGCTGATTGGTACTCGTAAATGCTTCATATAAACTCAAGGCAAAAACTTCTCCATATCGTAAATGACATGATCAGATTTCGTCATAGCGGCACATCTTATTGTAGATAATATTAAAAGAATAAGTAGTTATTTAGGTAGTGGAAAAAGGTTTTGTAAAGAGCATCACAGCTACCTGGAACAACAGGGATGTGGTGAGTGTTCAAGTGAAGACGATGGAGACTAACACCATACAACCACACCACCTCCCTCAATCACCATCCTCAACCACCACCTCAACCACCATCCCGGTACCCACCCACCTCAACCCACCACCCCCAACCACCATCCCAGTACCCACCCACCCCACCCACCATCCTCAACCACCACCCTCAACCCACCATCCCCACATGCCACCTCAACCCCCCACCATTACATCACCCATACAACCTGAGTCCAGCAGCAGCTAGTAAGGTACATCTGGCTGAACCAACATGGTTAAGATACAAGAAACATTTTGAATTTAGACAAAGATAACATAGAGAGTTGGATTCAGTTATAAGCTCCTTAGAACCAGGGGAGGGAAGGATGGGGCGAGGTCTAGGCGACCTTCACTGGCACCCAAGACAGAAGAGCTTTGTGGAACTCAAGACAAAGTTATAGATAGGAATAAAAAGTTAATCATTGGTTGAGTGTTGAAGAATTTAGAATGATCCAATAGAATTAGAGAGAAAGGAGTGAGCCAATGGTAGTACTTTATATCAATCAGAGCTGCTGTAGATTATTGTCAGTCCGGAAACAGGAAATGAAAAAACAGATGATGATTAGACAGACTGTTGGCCAAGAACCACAAAGATCAGCAGAGGAGGAAGAGAAATGTTTCACTACTGAATAAGAAAGTGTTATCTCTCCAGGCAACAAAAGTGACTCAGAAACTAAGAAGGCAACCTGAGGCCTCACTTCATCAAGTGTCCCGATACATCTTGCCTGTGTTATCTACACACACACAAGAGAGACACGAAGCGGCACTCCATATGACCATTTTTGGGGGAGGAGAGGCAAGAGAAATTGAAATACATATATCTATAATTCTAGAGGACTCATAATAATCATTTCATAATTCGTTGGGAGATATATTAACCAAAATTTAATTCCCTTAATTTCAGATTCCCACTGGAAGGACTTGCTGCATTGTTCTTATAGCAACAATCCACAGATCCACACTTCCGACTGTCTCAAAAGCGCTATACTGTGCCAGATAACCTGTGAGGCATTAAGGTAGTGTAAACAAATATTGCACCGGACCTCCTCTCTCCCCACTCCTCTCTCCAGGTGTTAGGCAAAGCACAGATTATTTTTTTTGCTCAGACGATACACTCAGGTACTTTTGAAGCCATGAATTTAGGAAACAACAATGACCAAATCTTTTAGCAAAAATTTTGTGCTGAAGTCATGTACACCACCACCTCCCACATTCATGTTTCCAGAAGGCGCAGGATACTCCCAGGAGTGAAAACTCCCAGGGGTGCAAAAACTCCCAAAGGCGTCAAAAGCTCCTCAGGGTACAGTAGTCTAGAACTCACCTAGGGATCAGGAAACTCCTAGAGTATCAAGACTTACAGGGTCGATAGGAGCTCCGTGAAAGAGTTGGTTGGCTGGTGTCGGGGCTGTCCTGCTCAACCCGACAGGCAAAGCAAACGTTTCAAGCGTTCATCAACAGAATTCACTCAAAGCCTGATGGAGGGAGGCGAGCAGTGTCGGCGGCACTGTAATGATAACTACTCGGCGGAAGCGCAATTGATTTATCTTCGCCTTATAATCACCGTGTTGGGAAAGTTGACGGTACACTGAAACAAATTATTTTTCTTTTCTTTACACTGATGAAAGATGAGAATACCTGGTGTATACTTCATCGATAGAATAAAAAATAAATGTATGACTACACGCCTGTATGTATACATGTAATATATATTTGACGTTTGAGAAGAAAGAAATTCAATGGTGGTTCATATTCAAAAATAATTAAATAGCTGACATCATCACTTCCATCAAGATATATATATACTAATTCCAATGAATTTTAACAGATACGAAATAACATCCACAATATACAAACATAGGGATAATCATGCGTTTATCTCCTTTGGTCATTAATGTTCAACTCATATGATCACAGAACAGTAATGGCAGTGAGGAGGAGGAGAGAGGCGGGAAATTATAACCACACACACGTCCTGATCATCCCCAGAAAACATCCTGCCAGTGCTCTCAATGGATGACAGAGTCTTCATTCAGCCTCTCCCCCTCCCTCAGTCCTCCACACTCAAATTCCTCCCTCCTATTCCCCTCCCCCCTCCCTCCCCCTCCCCACTCATGGGATACATCAAACTCCACCACAACACCATTACAACCTAACAGCAACCGTAACTTCTA